>NW_012150030.1:2242421-2244244 GCF_000956105.1 Propithecus coquereli | reverse complement strand
GACTTTCTTGTTTCTTTTTGTAGTTTTTGGCTTAAAGTTTATCTTCTCTATCATAAATATAACTATCTTTGTTCCCTTTCAGTTTCCAGTAATGTGCAATATCTTTTTCTACTGCTTCACTTTCAATCTGTGTCCTTACTAGTAAAGTGAGTTTCGTGTAAGTGGCCTGTGGTTGAATCTTATTTTTTTTTTTTTTGTTTGATCCATTCAGCCACTCTATGGGTTTTTTTTGTTTGTTTGTTTGAGAATTTAATACATTTACATTTAATATTGATAAGTAAGGACTTACTATTTCCATTTTATAATTTGTTTTATGATTATTTTATGAGTCCTTTCTTTCTTTCTCTTTTGCTCTTTTCCTCTGTGGTTTGGTGGTTTCCTATGGCAGCATGCTTTGAATACTATGTTTTTATATTTTACACAACTACTATTTAATACAAATTTTTACTTTGTGGTTACCATGAGGTTTACATAAATATCCTTAAAATAGGCTACTTTAAGCTGAAAACAACTTACCTTTAATCACATACAAAATTCTACAATTTCATTCATTCCCCCTCCCCACCTTTTATGATTTTGATGATTTGGGTTCTTTTAACGTGTATTGCTTACCAATGTGTTATAACTACAGGGATTTTTAAAAAATAATTTCATCTCTTAACCCTCTTATTAGGGATAAAATTGCTTTATACACTGCTCATAATATTATAAAATTCTGGGTGTTGCTATGTATTACTTATAATCATTGAGGTTTTACTTTTAAATATGTCTTTTGTTATTAATTAGTATAATAGTTGTTCATTTCAGCTTAAAGAATTCCCTTTAGCAATTCCTGTAAAGTAGGCCTAGAGGTCATGAACTCCCTTAGCTTTTATTCATCTGGGAAAGTTTTTATTTATCCCTCATTTCTGAAGGAAGAGCTTTGCTGGGTAATATTTTTTTCCAGCACTTTGAATATATCATCCCACTCTTTCCTGGCCTGTGTGGTTTTGGCTGAGAAATCTGCTGACAGCTATATTGGGGCTCCCTTGAATGTGATATGTTTCTTTTCTCTTGCTACTTTATTTCTTTGGTATTTTTTTTAGAGGCAGGGTCTCACTCTGTCACCCTGGCTGGAGTATAATGGCATAATTATAGCTCACTGCAGCCTCAATCTCCTGGGCTTAAGGAATCCTCCTACTATAGCCCTGTGAGCAGCTAGGATTACAGGAATGTGCCATAATTCCCAGCTGTTTTTTCCATATTTTGTAGAGACAGGGTCTTGCTATGTTTCCCAGTCTAGTTTTGAACTCCTGGCCTCAAGCAATCTTCCTGCCTCAGCCTCCCACAGTGCTGGGATCACAGGCACAAGCCACTAGGCACCTGGTCTGTCTTTGGTTTTTGATAATTTGATTATGATGTATGTTGGTGAAATCCTCTTTGGTTCGAAGGTGATTGGCAACTTCTGAGCTTCCAGGACCTTGATGTTGTCATCTTTTCCCAAACTGGGGAAATTTTCAGCTGTTATTTTCATAAATATATTTTCCAGGCATTTTTCTTTCCTTCCTCCTTCATGAATTCCTATTATGTGAAAGTTAGTTTGCTTGATGGTGTCACATAATTCCTGTAGGCATTCTTTATTCTTCTTCATTCTTTTTTCTTTTTGCTTCTCTGATTATTTAATTTCAAATGTCCTGTTTTCCAGCTCACTGATTCTTCCTTCTGCTTAAGTTTGCTGTTGACGTTTTGTGTTGGATTTTTCAGTTTCATTATTGTATTCTTTATCTCTAAGATTTCTATTTGGTTTTTTACATCATTATTGTTGTTTCTAGTTCTTTGACAAA
>NW_012150030.1:2241874-2242166 GCF_000956105.1 Propithecus coquereli | reverse complement strand
AGATTATATCATATGGCCTAGGTATGTAGTAGGCTTTACCATGTAGGTTTGTGTAAGTACACTCTATGATGTGTTCACAACAACAAAATCACCTAACGCTCATATTCCTCAGAATATATCCCCAATTAAGCAACCCATTACCTTATACCACATTTGCTTTATCCATTCGTCCATTAATGGACACCTACTTTGTCTCCATATCTTGGCTATTGTGAAAAATGCTGCAATGAACATGGGAGTGCAGATATCTCAACACATTAATTTTATAAATGTTTTATATATTTAGGTGTTC
>NW_012150030.1:2220428-2239126 GCF_000956105.1 Propithecus coquereli | reverse complement strand
CTCCATTTCTTCTAGGTATATTATTAATATGCTTTATTAGTATGCTATGCTTACTATGCTTTATTAGTTTCCTTTGATCATATCATATTTCCCTGATTTTTTATAATCTTTGTGTTCTTATGTTGATACCTATACATTTGAGGGGACAGCCACCTCTTTTGATCTTTGCAGGTGTTCTTTAACAGTGATGGACCTTTACTATTATACTAATATTTGTCTATTCTGGGATTCTGGATGGGTCAGCTGGTAGCAACCCTAGACATGCAGGCCTTGGTGTCAGGTTCTTTATTTGGGCTGGGTCACTTCCTATGCTCTGAGGTAAAATGGTAATGCTGGCTGCTCCATAGTCCAATGACACCACTGGCTGGACTGTGCCATCAGGTGGAGCTGCTGGCTTGGCTCTGCAATTGTCTCTGATTGGGCAGTGCTGCAGTTTGTTTTCCCTGGATGAACCATACTGTTATTTGAAATCTGTATTTGAGCAGGCCATATGATGGGCTCCAAGGCTGGGTGAGGTCTCTGGGGTTGCTGCTTAGCCATACCGGGTTCCCAGGGCTAGAGGCTATGATCCACACATATGTTTGGACTTGGGATTGCCTTGTGGCCGAGGCTAGGCTTAAACAGAGCACCAAAGTTTTGTGGAATCACCACTCTGTAGCTCATGTTGGGTGAGGCCAGATGTGCCCTCCATGAGTAATCACTGATCTGAAGTTGTCTCCTGGCTTAGGGGAGACTCAACAAGAGTACATGGGTTTAGCTGGGTCACTTTTCTATCGCTAGATTTGAGCAGGGCCAGATGCTTCCTTTTCAGGTAATCACTGACCGGCAATTGCTTCCTAGTCTGGAGAACACTTAATGTGAGCAGCAGAACTTAGTCAGATTACTTCTCTGCCACAAGGATTGGGAAGGACCACATGCTTCTCCTATCGGTAATCACAGAGCTGCAATCGCCTCTCAACCTGGAGAAGACTGAATGAGAGCACCCAGCTGTGTGGGGAAGCTGGCCAGGGATTTGAGCCTAGAAAACTCATGGACTGTGTTTCCTGCAGCACGATGCTATTGGCTGGTTTCTCTGGCGTGGCACCTATGTTGGCTGGAATGCAGAGCAACCACCAAGATCCGTATGCTGCCCACTGTGAGCTCTATCCCCATTCTTTGTTTCTAACTGACCCAGGTGGCCTATCTCTGACAGTACTCCCAATGTTTCCTATGGGATGAGACCAGAGTGAGCCTCTTTCAAAGGGTCCCAGAATTGTGGGAAAGGTGAATATCTGCCTCCAACTCACTTTTCCCACTGTAGAAACTATGGTTCCAGGGGAATTCTCTGTGTATGGAGCTGTGCTGGCTTAGGCGAGGAGTGTCATGGTCAAAGAGAACCATTCTCTTACTATTCAGTCTGTCTGTTCTGCAGTGCAAGGGAGCTCAGTCCCACTTCCATGCTCTGAGATAGTCACAGTGGTATGCTTGGCTGTGGATAGTTGCTAGTTTGATTTCTGTGTGGCGAGAGTAAAAGTGGAGAACTCGTATTCTGCCATCTTATTGATGTCACTCTCATTATCTAACTTTCATGTGTGCATATGTGTATGTGTTTTAAACAAGGCAGGTGTATATCCTTAAATAAATTCTATTACTAGATTGTCACGTAGCATTAGAAAAGCAACTTGATTACATCTCTCTCTCTCTCTCTCATTTTTCCATACAGCTAGTGGAAGCTGTCAAACAAGATTTATTGAGCTTTTGGAAGAGATTAGCTTTAAGATCTTGCATCTTGCTACCTAACTGCCATTTTCAAGATGGAATAGAATCCATATTCGCTGGGCATTAATAAAGGCTGCAATTCCAAGGAACTGTATCCTGATTGAAAAGGATTTAGGCAAATGATGAAATCATGTCACAATGGATGCTTTGGGAAAATATAGACCTAGAAAGTTTATGATGGATTATTTCTAGGTTTAACAAAGGTATTTTAGACTCTTTTAAAAGAGTTCCTGGCATAATATGTGGCCAAATATGTTTTTGAAATAAATTAATGGTGATAAATAATACTCAAAATAGTCATTAACTCATTTAGTAAACATTTTTGAATGCCTATGATGTGGAAGCTCTGAGCTGTGTGCTGAGAAAGTGCCACGAAAGAAAGAATGAAACATTGTTTAAGACTGTGAAGGAAATCAGGAAGCCTTAATAAAGACAACAACAACAACAAAAACAGTGATTAGCTTTAAAGAATAAAAAGAAAGGTGTTAATTGGAGTTGAGGTGGGAAAAGAAAACTAGGAAAGAAGGAAAATGAAATTCAATGCAGACGACACCACAGGAGCAAAAACTGGAAGGTATGTAAGTGGCTGCTTTGTTCTAAAATTGGGAATAATCTGATATGTTGGCAGAAGTATCTAAAAGAAGAAGACAGAACTGGAAGCTTTCAGATCAAATTTTTCTTAGAGATGTGTTATGTTTTGTCTGTATAATGATTGTTAAAATTTTGAATTAGCTGGTCACATTGAAAAGGACTTGGAATAATGCATAGCCCATATACATGTTATACTTGCTATTAATATTAAAACATTTAGAAATTTCAAATAGAACTCTAGATTTATGAAAGATCAAAACTATGGAACCATGGAAGTAATCTACTGGAATAGCTCCTTCAGAGATGGCCTGCTGCCTCACAATCACCATGCCCTATGCGCACCATTCTTTGGTCACGCTTCAAGTCATGTCAAACATTTACACTATTTATCTCATCCCTGTAGGCATTTTAGTTTTCAAACCATACTTAAGCACCCAAGTTTAAGGTCTGCCATAAATAGAGTATGTTCTTATATGTCATGCTGAGGAGTTTGTACAATTTTATAGAGACAATAGAAACATATAAAATAATTTTAGGTCAAGGAATGGCACAGTTGTATCTATGTTATACTATGTCATACCATATGCAATTGTCTTTTTTTTTTTTTGCTAGTCCAAAATAGTCAAATATCAACAATTTGCTTCAGTTCTACTTAATAGAAGCATCACTCTAGTTACATGTGGTAAACAGGCTGGAGACAAGCAGGAAGAAACCAAAAGCAGAGAAACCAGGTAAGAGGAAATCATAATCATTAGTATAAAACGATGAAGGTCCAGATTGGGCTAATGTGAGATAATGGCAGTGGAAATGAAGCAACACCATACTACATTAGACCACTTCCCCTTTAGCTGGAATATAAGGCATATCCATCACATCTCATAAAATTATCTGAACCGTAGTCAAAGTCTAGAGTAGAAGACAAGTTTTGTCTTTATCCTTGTAGTTACTAGAAAGTACAAATAACAGCAATAAAACAAACTTTTTTTTTTTTTTTTGAGACAGAGTCTCACTTTTTTGCCCTGGCTAGAGTGCCATTGCGTCAGCCTAGCTCACAGCAACCTCAAACTCCTGGGCTCAAGCAATCCTACTGCCTCAGCCTCCCAAGTGGCTGGGACTACAGGCATGTGACACCATGCGCGGCTAAGTTTTTCTATATATTTTTAGCTGTCCAATTAATTTCTTTCTATTTTTGGTAGAGACAGGGTCTCGCTCTTGCTCAGGCTGGTCTCAAACTCCTGAGCTCAAACAATCTGCCCACCTCGGCCTCCCAGAGTGCTAGGATTACAGGCGTGAGCCACCGTGCCTGGCCTAAAACAAACTATTTTAAAAATTGCCCTCAAATGACACTTTTCCCAAGGGAGTATACATACTTGTAAGCCATTAGCTCACAAATGAGAAGATGCCTCACTTGCATTAGACAAGCTATTTGCCCACTCTCTGCCTCATTTTTCTCATCTAGAGAAGATAAATAACACCATCTGCTTTAAAGATTAAAGAATTAAATGAGTTAATATGTAAAAAGTGGTTAGAACATTGCTTGGCACAGAGTAGGCACCCAATAAAAATTGACCATGTTATTATTATCATTATTACTTTTAGCAATGTCTTTAATTTGTAGATGAGAAAAATTGATGCATAGAGAAATAGAGTGATTTATTCAAGATGTTCCAAAGAATCAATAACAAAATCAGCACTAGGATGTAGTGGAGAAGTCTGGAGAGTAGTGAGGAACAAAGATGTAGGATTGAAGAATTGAAAGTCTCAGTAAATATAAAGGATTGCTATACTTGGAATTTACTAAAGGCAGCAAGCCAAAGAGATATAAGGTGGCTGTGCTTAGTATATAAATTTACAGTTATAATGGGTTTGCAGTTATTGGTAATGACAAGATATGGGATATAACCATGGTAGTGTGTAAGGCAAAGTAGCATAAAATTATTGGAGGAAAAGATTTCAAAAGGCTGAAAAGCCACAGTGTTGGGGTGATCATCACCATATATATTGAAATTATCAAGAATTAAGACAGGGTTAGTGTTGGAGAGTGACAACGATACAGGAGCTAAAATCTTTGATAAATGAATGGAAGTTTCCCAGCGGGTCAGGTAGTGTGTGACTATAGCAAGGTGAAATGGTGGGTAGTATAATCTGGTGACATGGGAATCAAATCTGGCGCTTTTGTGAGGGATAAAAGGAAAATGGTGTGAAAGTGGCAAAGAGAAATATGGATGCCATCTACTTTATTTCCAGAGTCTATAGTAGGAAATGTTTGGGAGATAAAACAGCCTGTGACCGAGAGGAATGTTGGGGAAACATTCGAGAAAAGCCAGGTTTCTGTTACAGCAAGAAGGTAAGGGGAAGGCTTACAAAACAGGTTGAGGTTAAAGATCTGCTGATGATCAACATTACAAAGAACCCAGTGAAAGTTTCAAGGGGCAGGAAGGGTTAGGAGATGTGAAGGATGCTATGGTTTAAATGTTTGTGTTCCTCCAAAATTCATGTTAAAATTTAATCTTCAAAGCAATCGAATTAAGGGGTGGGGCCTTTAGGGGTGATTAAATCATGAGAACCCACCCTTGTAAATGGGATTAGGACTTTTATAAAAACGTTTGAGGGAGCCTAACCTCTTTTTGCCCTTTAGCTATGTGAGGACACATAGAATGTGCCATCCATGAGGAATAACCCTGACCAGACATCAAATTTCCTGGTACCTATATTAGTTTATAGAACTGTGAGAAATAAATTTGTATTATTAATATTTATAAATTACCCAGTCTAAGGTACTTTGTTAAAGCAGCCTGAACAGACCAAGACAGAAAGTTAGAAAATGGGTCAGAAAAGTTACTAGGGATTAGAGTCTTGGGTATGAAGTTTGATTGTGGTTTTCTCCATATGAGTGATTTGATTGGGAATTAGTCCTGAAGATCCCAAAGCATTTAGTGATGGAGAAGCTGTCAGTATATGGGGGATAGAAAAATGGGGTAGGGGAGATATTTCCCAGAATGCAAAGTGTTCTTGGCCTTCTCATGATTACTAATGGTGAAGGAGAGGTCTCTTGCAGAAGAATGGTCTTATTTCAAACGCTAACACTCTCTTCTCTCCTGTCAGATGGCATTCTGAAAGGCAATAGTCCCACTCCAAGCAGGATAAATTGCTCTTGACTTTGGAATAGCATCCTCAAAATAAGAATCTGTACCACAGTCTTATAAGCATCCTCACTAGCAGCCAATCCTCATCCTCTGATAATTTTTAGAAATGTCCAGAGGGCCTTCAGAGTAAAAGCATCCTTATTATTTGTTTGCATGTCTACCCCTAAGCTTGCTTGTGAAGTATCTGCATTCAGATAGCATATCATACTCATCTCTGTACGTATGATATTATTGAGGTGTTGATGCTGTATATTTTAATATCTAAACGTCTTGTATCAGATATCTGTAATTGCATGTTCTAGCTTTAAAAGTACTTATGTTTTAATGTTTCCTAATAAGGATGAACTCACAAAACTCATGGCAATGAATATTCAATCAAATTCAACATATATTGAATGCTTGTTTTATACACGAAATAGTTCTGTGCATTAAAGGCAATATAAATATACCGAAAACATTGTTTCTGTCCTTGAGAAGCTAACTTCCCAGGCAGAGTATTGAAATTTGAATCCAAATCAATAAATATTATCAATTATCATTTTGCAATTGCATAATGGATTCATTGCCCGTGAAAAACACAGCATCCTTTATATCTATCCTTTGAGGAAGGATTTGAATTTTGGAAATCTAGTCATATCCGGGTGATGTCTATCTAGCAAGGCATCAAGAATCATCTTCATCTGTAGCAGTAATCCCAGTAGCATGGTTAGTAGATGTTGTGTCAGGAAGCTCTTGGTAGCTGCATTATAACACCAACAAAAACAAAATATCCTCCTATATTATATTTAAATATTTCATATATAATTTCCAACAGAATAGGGAAAGGGAGGGTAGGTTTCTCCCTATGATATGTATGCTATTTATGGATTGTACTATACATAAAAATACATATGCTCTAATAACATCCTCAGTAATTTTCTGAGTCCTACTGAGAAGTGAATGCTTTGAGAGCTTGACAAAGGGAAAAGAAGGGCGTTTGGCAAAAAAACATTAACAGAAGTCACACCTCGTCAGTGGGAGTCAAAATAATACAATTTACATGATTCTGGGATCCAGGGGGTTTCCAAGCAGCCACCAATAACACTACATATATTAGTCAGCCTGCCAGCCCCCTGGTGAACTATCAGTTTGTGGATGAAAGAAAACACTGCCTGAAAGTAAGTTAAAATTGCTGTGTGGGCAGGATGATGAATGATCACCACAGATTCCTGCCCCCACAATGCTTAACAGGGCTTTACAAAATGCAACTCCATGTACAAACATACCTTATATTAAAAATTCTCAGCCATGAGGAGGTTTCGTATCCATGGACTACAGAGCCTATGTGCTACTTCTGTCTCCACTATCTGTTGGACAGAGTTTAAGGCAAAACTGATCACCTCACCAAAGGGATTAAGTGTGTCAGGAAAGAGCACAATAATGGGTAAGAATCTGGGGACCTCATTTCTGACATACAGTTGAAAGAAGTGGGAATGATCTGAGAGCAGGGTTTGGGTGTCCACTGGAGCAGTCTTATCTGCCTAAGCCTATTTCTATCTAAGGGTGCCAGCCGGTCATCCTTATTGCAACCATATTCTCCAAGCATTGAATATATGGCAGAAAACCCATATGGTGCCTAGAATAGAGCAGTGGATGCGATGGAAGTTGTTTCTTCCTTACAGATCTTCCAGTCCTATAATAAGATGAAAAATTGGAATATGGTACACTGAGTGTTCTGGTGGCAGAAACACACAGTTTTATAAGGACTCATAGAAGAGGCTAACCCAGAAGTGGGAGTCAGAAAAGACCCTGAAAGAAGATAGTTGAATCTGGAACCAGGAGAATAAGTAAACATTAGCATAATATGATAGAGAAGGAAATAGAAGGAGAAATTATTTCAGGGAGAAGAAACTGCATGTGCAAAGGCCAAGAAGTAAGAAAGCATGGCACATTCAAAGAACTGAAAGAACTTCAGTGTAACTGGATCAGATATTGCCTGTGTTTCTGGAGGGGCCAGGAGAAGAAGGAAGCAGTGTTCAGATATGTGGCTATACAAGATCCAGGTATGAAGAGCCTTGGATGCTGTGTTAATAAATCTAGACATTTGCAACAGAGAAACACTAACGGGCATTTAGCAGGAGAGTGAGATAATTCCCTGAAAGGCAGTATAACATAGTGCTTGTGCCCACGTACTCCAGAATCTGACGGCTAGGTTTCAACTCTCACCTTTGGAACTTATTAACTGTGACTCCTGGGACCAGTTATCTAACCTCTGGCACTGGGTAATCACTATATAACCCTCATAGAAAGAATTAGCATTTTTATTGTTACCTGGGTCAAAACCAACAGGCTTAATTCGTCTCTTGCTTTGTAAGGTCTAACCATTGCATTAATTACAAGAATATAATATTTGAAAATGCTCCCTTTCTTCTTTGGAATTCAGGGTAGTTGTGTGTTAATATCTCCTACGAGTTCCTTAAGAAGGCAATAAACGTTACCTTGTAATCATTACCTAGTAGAGTTCTCTGAATCAGGTATCACTGACAAGGTACCACCTTCACCCACTTTAAGAAAAAACAGGGTTTCTGAAGCTTGTGTGGCCCAAAACTTCCCAGCCTATACACTTGGTGACTCTCCTGTCCAAACTCTCAGGTGTCTAGCAGTCTTCAGCTGTCTCCCAATTAAAGTACTGCCCTCTAACAACATTTATGAGGCATTCCTGCCAAAAAATAGTACCTAAAACATATTAAGCCTCTACATCTAACGACCTATTTACAGGAAATAGAGTGGACAGAGTAATATTTTATAGGATATCATGACACTCCAATCTTCAAAATCCAGATTGTGGGAAAGTCTACAGGACTGATGATTCTGTCTCTTCACTAAATATATTTGCAAGGAAAAAATAAAGGTGGGGAATCCATAGATCAAAATAATCTTAAGAGCTATATCAACCAATTCAACGTGCAGCCATTGTTTGGACCCTGATTTGAACAAACCAACCTCTGTTTAAAAAGAACAACAAAAAAGAACTGAAAATTTGAAGGCTGAATATGTCTTGATATTGAGAAACAATTCAAGAGGTGTGATAGTGAGATTATAGTTATATTTTTAAGACTTATATTTCAGAGATAATGAATTTTACTTATAAATAAAATGATATATAGATTGTCTTCAAAATATCTAGTGGTAGAAGGGGTTATAGATCAATAATATGGGCCATAAATTAATAACTGTCAGATTGGTGTGATGGGTACAGGGGATTTTATTATTCTAATTTTTTATTTTTTTCTATATTTGAAGTTTTCAATAATAAAAAGCTAAAACTCTCTCAAAATATAAAAGTGCCTTAAAAAATAATAGAAAGCTCCTTCACTCAAAATACGCTGAACCAATGCCACTCAAAAGCAATTATCTTTCCCAGAGAATTCAGCAAATCAAAGGAGACTATTATGCTTTTCGTAATAATAATGAAAGTGATGTAATTGCAGGAATCTGAACAGGTGGGAATGAATTTGGTACTTGCAGAGGCAACACCATCATCACCTGGGAGCTTGTTAGAAATTCAGAATCTCAGGCCCCACCCTACACAGAACTACTACTTCAGAATCTACATTTTTAACAACCTTGCCTATGATGGATATTGTACATTAAAATTTTGGGCTCAGTTAGCTGGAAGTCAGGGAGGACTCCACAGCATCGCTTTGTTTAAACTAAAGCCACAGTGCATGGGAAGAAGAGGAGGAGAAAGGAGATGTTATGTACAAAGCTGTGCAATTTACTTAACAAGCTCTGTTTCATTTATTCATTCAACATATATTTATTAAGCACATGCCATGTGTGGGGCAGTTTTATATGCTGAGGATATTGCAGTATATAAAACAAACAAAAACCTTTGACCTCATGGAATGTAGAGTCCAAGAATGACTAGCTAACTCATACTGAGTGCTTAATGAGTATTAAGAATTGTTCTAAGCACTTTATAGTCATAGTTCACAAGGAAAAAAGAGGTTAGCAGCTGAAAAAAATGTTCAAAAATGACTAGGTTAAAACATGATATTAAACACTGAGCAGGTCAACCTAACCTTATAGCAGAGCAGACTAGCATTTCTAATCTGTCCATTATACTCTGTACCTCTCCCCTTGAGCTTGTCATAGTCACCCAGGACATCTTAACTTCCACAGGCTGCACTCATGGTGTTCTATTCATCCCTGTTCCCCCAGTTCCTAGAATCATCATTGTGGCCCAGTTTCACATGAAGCCATGCAGGAATGGAAGGAAGAGAGCAGCTACAGTTCAAAATCTACTCTATGATAGGTACTTTATAAAAAACACCCAAAACAACATCATGAAGCAAATCTGTCTCACATTTTACCAAAAAAATTATGACTCAGAAATTAAGTAGCTTGACCAAAGTCACACAGATTCCAAGGGTTAAGCCCCTCTATACTTAAAGTTCAGTGGTTCTCAAATTTGATATACATTAAAATCACCTGGAGGGCTTGTTAAAACACAGATATCTAAGCCCCATATCTGAGTTTCTGATTCTGTAGATCTGTGTTGGGCCTGAGAATTTGCATTTTTAACAAGCCCCCAGGGGATGATGAAGCTGTTGCTCCCACTTTAAGAACGACTGCCTTAGTACATATCTGACTTATTTCCAGAATAAGTCTTCTCCCTCTGTCATAAAATGGTCCTTCAAATGTTTTCCAGTAGCTATTTTATCAGTTAACATAACAGTAACAGTTATGACAAATATACTCCAAATGTAGAATGGCTCAAACACAAGAGGGTTTATTTCTCACTCATGTGTCAGTCCAAGGCAGATGTTCCTGGTCAGCACACAGGTGCAGCTCTTCTCCAAGTGGACATTTGGAGAGCCAGGCTAAAGGAGCCTCTAAAATCTTCAGTACGTGGTTTCCAAGGTCACTGTGGCCTTGTTCATTTCAGCCAGCCAAAAGGAACGAAAAGTATGGAGATGCATGAGTAGCAATTCTGTATAGGTCAGGCCTGGAAGGGCACAGGGAACACATTACTTTTGCTAAACACAATCTCATGGCTATTCCTAGTTGCATGAGAGGTGCAACATGCACTCTAGTCTTGTGCCCAAAAACAAGAGAAGATGGATTTTGATGAGCATCTTTCAGTCTCTCTCACCAAAACCCCGTTCATTTTCCTATCTCTCTTTTCTACTCTTCTTGCCTGCAGTTAAAGAGCCTAAATTCCTTGTACAACAAATACTTATCAGTACACATGTGCCAGGCACTGCGCTGGATCCTAAGTATTCCTACAGCAGTAAACTCCGTCTGATTTCTTGAAGCTTGCCATGTATCTCAGGCTTTATCTCAAATAAATAAGCACAATTATTACCAGAGCAATGAAGAAGCAGTATAGATTGTTATGGGGTGCTATCATAATCAGAGCCCAGGTCAGGGGAAGCGTGAAGGTGTACAAAGAAAGCTTCCTGGAGGAAGATCTGTTTAAGGAGACTCCTGAAAGAACAATAGACATTTGCTGGGCAAAGACTGGAGTGGGAGGAGGCCAGGAAAACATTCTGTTCCAAGTAGACAGAATAGCATATGAGAAAGCCCCAAGGAGATAAAAAGCAGGAAACCTTTGAGGAACTAAGAAAAGGTCAATGTGATTGTAGAAGGGAGAGTGATGGGGAGGATGGCTCGAACGGGGCTGCAGGGGCGGGCAGAACTGCGTGGGCAATGCTAAAGTTGATTCACTGATCTAAGAAACATTTACTGAGGGCCTCCCAGGGTTTATGTTTTTGGTTAGGTGCTGAAAACATAGAAGTATAAAACACAAACATGGTCCCTAACCTCACAGTGATTATAACTTACTGGGTAAGACTTTAAACAAGTAGTTACCTATAAAATGAAATGGTGTAATTTATTTTAATGGCCATGTAAGATAAGGACATGGTGGTTTGAGAGCATTTTCATGGGGAGCTAACATAGTTTGAAGCTTCAAGAAAGGCTTCCCTGAGGACCTGATCATAGTCTTAGACATGAAGAATGATTACATTTATGGGGGCAAAGATGTTTTTGTCCCCATTTTACACATGAGGGACACAACACTTGCTTGGTGTTACACAACTAAAGTTCATGGCAAAGAAGATATTTGACCTGTGCCTGTGTGACTCTACTTTCTATGATTTTTCCATGTTATGTCAGGCCTGTAAGTGTGCTGCAAAGGAGAAAATAATGAGTATGCATGTCCTATGTTAAAGAGCTTTGTTATCATAAAACCATTAATAATATACATGAAACAAACAAAGCCCTGAGATTATTTTTTAATTCTTTTGTGATGACAGACTGAAATAGTCATTGTTGGCTGTTGGAAGGAGCTGGAACTTGGGCTGTGCCTCAGTAGACCCAAAAAGAGTGAGAAGAGGAATGAACACATTTTGTTAGCAGGAATTCTATTACTTAGGTACAAACTATTCATCCAACTACAAATCCACTGAACGCTACTTTTATCCAGCCTGTATTTCTCCATCTGGTCCATCAGCCTATCAAGAATCTGTCAAATGCCTTGCTGAAATGCAGATAAATGTCAGGATGGATTTCACATTTTCCTTTATGTGAACTTGCTTCAGTATCCTTCCAATGCTATGGGAACCCCACAGAGAACAAGAAAAGTCAACTATTAAGGTTAAGCGACTGAGCAAACAAAGATGTGTTCCTCCAAGGCTGGCTGCTTGTCAAAAGTGTTGTTAAAATGCTGCCTTGTCACAACTAGCCAAGTGTAGTCTAGCACAGAAGACACATAGGGCTGGATGCAATGGCACCTTAAATTCCCATATGAGCTCTGTCACTACAAGCCCAGTCATTTATAAGACTCATGCTTCTCACCAACACAGACATGGGCTGAGGAAATTGATCAGTGTATTTCATTCATTCAATCAGCCAACATTTCCTGGGCACATACTCACAGCCAGGCAGTTATTGAGGCTACACAGCAGAATAAGCCGAGAGCCTTTCTCTTGAGGGACTCATTTTAGCAAGAAGAGCAGACATGAAACAGACATTTGCCTGGAAAATGCTGAAACTAGGCGCAAAGGAGAATATCATTAATTCTGCATGAAGGAGTCAGAAGAGCTTTCACATAGGGGATAAGAATTGACCAGGTCTTAATCAAAGAGTGTGAGCTTAAAAGTTGGTAGACAATGCACAGAAGCTGTAAGAACATCCCAGGCAGAGTAAGCAATGAGCAAAGGTGTGGAAGCCTGCAGGGTATTGGCCATATTCAAGGAATGGTGAAAAAAACTGGTGTGGCTGGAATGGGTTGGGGATAGGCAGAAGTGTCAGGAAATGTGGTTGGAGGGAAAGGCTGCGCTTATATTGTGTCAAATACCACACTAAAGTATTTGTATCCTATCCTGAAAGCAGTAGAGGACCATTAGAGATTTTTAAGACAGAAATTATATATTAAGGTCATATTAACTTTGAAAATGAGATTCCCATATGTTTGAGACAATCCAAACTTATCAAGTCCATATAGAATAACAAAAAATCTTGACCATTCTACCACTTATTAGCTATGTGACCTTTAGTAATTAACTTAACCTTTGTAAAGCTCCTTATGTATAAAATGAGTATAACAATATTTCACAACTCATGTATGCCTGGAATTGAGTATGAATTCAGTAAATATTAGTTGCAATGGTAGTTTTCTAAGTCTAAAGCTAATATTCAAAGGATTCATGGATACCTACTATGTAATCATTATTAACAATAATATCTATAATAATGATTATACTTATTGAGTGCTTACGATATGCCAGATAACATTTACTTTAGAAATATTTTAATTTTTATAATACCACTAAGGGATAGATATTGTAATTTCTATTTTATAAATGAGGAAAATGAGGCTCAGAGACACTAATAACTTGTCCCAAGCAGCAGACCGGTATTTAGTGAGACCTGGAATAAAAGCATTTTTTTCCATTCTACTGCAGTGTTTCTTGGCTTAAATAAATGGCATACTCCCATCCTCCTGCAACTACCTGAGCCAAAGATATTTTCAAGGCCATAGTTCAATTGCAAGACAGGAACACCGTTCCATGGAGGCTCAAGCAAATGCTATCCTTTCTCTTTTACTCGCTGCTTCAAGCGCCGTAAAGAAGCAAAGATTCTTTACCTTAGGAGTGTGCTCACAGCTCTCACCTTATCCTGTCCTCCATGCCTTCCCATTGGATGTGTATTCCATGGCCATATTTCTACTTCCTCTTGCATTTTTCCTCTTTCATGCAGTAAGTACACAGCACTGATCTGGCACATTGGACCGAGTTGTATTTTGGGTGAATGTCATTTGAATAAATAGAAGTCTCATGACTTCCATTGGAACTTGAAATTCAGGCACACATCTGAATGTCTGTCCATGTTTAGGGTGAGGGTCAGGAAGGAAATTCTTTCAGGACCCCTATGACTAAGCCTTATAACTATGGACCCTGAATTTTGAGGCATCTGAGTACTTGACTAGCTATTAAAAGTGACTATTTGTTTATCATTTGGGAATTACTAATACTATCAAGACCTCTCTTTTTTCCCCGGGAAAAAAGAGAGAGCTATAGAATTAAGGTAGCATGAATACATCACTCTGAATCCATAACAATTAGTGCCAGGGAGATAGACCAAGAACTCCAAACTTCTGCCTTCTGAGTGGTGCTCATTTGTCGAGCGGCAGTGCTGCACGGTGGAGACGGGGGTACTGGGCACGGTGGTTAGGGGCACTGGTCTGGAACAGACTGAACTGGTTTTGAATTCTTGTGCTTTTTTTTTTTTTAACTGCATTATCTGGGTCTGGTTATTTAACATTTTGTTAATTTTAAGTTTCCTCATTTATAAAATGGAAGAATTCATACTTTCCAGGGCTATTGTAAAAATTAAACGAAATAGGAGATGTGAAGTGTCTATAATAGTGCCTGACACCCAGAAGGTACCCAATGAAAGGAGGCAGCCTGTCCTAATTTTTACATAATAATTACATATATTCTCTGACTGCATTGATCGGATTTAGCCAAAGAGTGGGCAAGTCTCCATCTCACAAGCTGCTGTGAAGGCACAACTTAATGGTTTGAAAGCATTATTTATGAAAGAAAAATATAACATGAGTTATCCATTGTTTTCCTTTTGAATTATTTATGAAGTGTTTGATGATAGGAATTCAGATCAGTCAGAATAAAAGCTATGACTTGATGTTTGCTGCATCGTACTTAAAAAATTGAGTAGCTTGAGAAAACATTATTTCACAAATTATGTTCTTGCTTAATGATTTAATCACAAAGGATACATGTTAACAATCACTCTAAATAAGCTCTTGAAAGAAAAATATACTGCTTCTCGCCACCCACCCAACAATCTGTAGCTTTGCTTTTTAGAATTAAATGGTCATTTAGGAAAAAAAAAAAAAAAATCAACTTGTAGCAAAAGCCCAGGGAAGATAGAAAAGAAAAAGAAAAAAGCTTCATGTAATGAGTTGAAAGCAGGGACCAAAATACAGACAGGATTTCCCTTCTTAGGTGTTCATAACATCCTCAGGAGAAAATATTACCTGTCAGGGGAACCATGAGCAGATTTATTTCAAATTTAGCAAGTGTCATAGAATTTTATCTATCCACCATTATCCCCGTTACACAGAAGGTAATGAAGGTGCAGAAACATTAAATAATTTCCTTAAGGTGATGCAACTAAAAATAGTGAAGAGGAAACTCTAAACAAAGCCTCAGCTATGCTCTTTCTATTAAATGCTGCTGTTTTTATTAGGCCTACACAGGAGCTGGCATTTAGCATCACTTCTACTCTAACTAGTGAAAGGAAATTAAATAGGAATGATCCTACCTATAAGGTCATTATTCCCATAAATTCCCTCAATACCCTTAGAGAATTTTCAGAGATTCCAAACTCCTTGTAGAAGGGAATTGTGTCAAAACTATTGATTGACTATGTAACAGCCATCCGACCCTACCAATAATGCCTTGAATTTGTTCAGAGTGTGGGTGGCAAGTACTCAGGGGTAAGTAGGTTTGCAGTGATGCTAGTGAAGGTTAATCTTCAGAGGCCCTCCCTTTGCATGACTGCTACCAAGGCCTGAGGAGGAGCCCCAAATAAGTTAGCATTTGGAATTTTATATTCTTATTACTTAAAGAACCTTCAGGCTTTACAAAAGTTGGATCCATTCCTATGCGTAGGGATGGTGGGCCCCTGCCCCAGATCCAAGAGATAAATTGTGATTGATATAAGCAAGTCAGAGAAATCCTATTTTCCTTTCACCAGTGGTTTGTTCTAGAGAAACTTCGCTGAGAGCTTCTGGAAATAACATTGCTTCAGGATAAAATAAAGACTCATAGAAGGAAAAGCTTTTTGCACCATCACCCCAGCCCACCCTCTCTCTTGTTTTAGATCTTTTGTATGATGCCTTGAGCTATGTAAACTATCTTAAAACCATAAAATAATGCCAAGAGCTTCCCATACAGGCCAACTGATCACCTGGTATGATGGGATTATTGGAACAACTCTGGCACTTCTCATCACCAGATTCCTTGTAAAGAATAGCTATAAGCCATTCTTTGTGAATATGACCACAGTTTGTTAGTGTCCCATTCACCATTTGATGTGTGGTTGGGTGTCTTCCACCTTATGGCTATTACAAATAAAGCTGCTATGAACAAGACTGTGTGTAGGTATATGTCTTAATTTCTCTTGGGTAAATACTTTGGGGTAGAAGCAGTGGGCCCTATGGTTAGTGTATGTTCAACTGTACAAGAAACTACCAAACTGTTTTCCAAAGTGTTTGTACCATTTTGCATCCTAACAGCAGTGCATGAGAGTTCCAGCTGTTCCATTTCCTTGCCTGCCAATACTTAATATTGTCAATCTTTTTAATTTTAGCCATTTTGCAGTATGATGGTGATACCACTCATTGTGGTTTTAATTAACATATTCCAAACTAATCATTTTTGAGTCTTCTCAACAAATCCAGGAATTACTTTTGCCCTTTTATTAAGTCAATTAACGTTAAATGCATTGTCTATATTAAGATTCTCTAGTCTGTTCCATTGATCTATATGTCGACCTTTTCCCATACCACACTGCCTTGTTTATCGCAACTTTATAACAAGTTTTGAAATTAGTACATGTCCTCCAATTTTGATTTTATTTTTCCAAGCTGTTTTTGCAATTCTAATTTCTTTGCATTTCTTTTCCGTATGTATTTTAGACTGCGCTTGTCAATTTTTACAAAGAAAGTTTGCTGAGATTTTGATTGGTACTGCATTGAATCTACAGAGTACTTAAGATAAATTGATATCTTTTATGTCTTCTGATACATGAACATGATGTATCTATTTATTTAGGATAATTTGAATTTCTCTCAGCAATACTTCATGGTTTTCAGTGGAGAAGTCTTATACATATAAAAAATATTTTGTATTTATATACAAATATTTTATATTGCTTAATGCTATAGTAAATTATATTTTTACTTTAATTTCCAATTGTTTATTGTTACTATATAAAATACAACTGATTTTTGTATATTGAACTTATATCCTAAAAACATGCTAAACGTAATTATTAATTCTAGCAGCATTTTTATGATACCTTCAGATTTTTGGTAAAGACGATTATATCAATTCTAAATAAAGACAGTTTTGCTGCTCCTTTTCCAATCTGGATGACACTTATAATATTTCTTGTATTTCCTTAACAGACCAGCTAGAGCAACAATACGATATTAACTGCAAGTGGGAAAAGAGGATATCTTTGCCTTACAGGGTAAAGAATTTAGCTTTTCATCATGACGTTGGCTGCCAGTTTGGCTACCATGTTGGCTACATAGATGTTCCTTTTCAGGCTGAAGAAGTGCCTTTCTATACCGAGTTTTCTGAATGGTGCTGAATCTTTCAAATGCTTTTCTCACATTGATTCATATTATCCTATAGATTTTCCTTTTCTGTCTCTTAGGATAGTGAGTTGCAGTAATTGATTTTTGAGTATTAAACCAACTTTGTATTTTGGGGAGAAATTTTACTTAGTCACAAAGGATTATCCTTTGATATATTTGTGAAGTATATTTGCTAAAATTTTTTTTAAAAGTTTTGGATCTATATTCATTAGTGTTATAAGTGGTTGTAGTAGCAGTGTGATAATGGCCTCAAGAAATGAGGTAGAACAATATTCCCTCCTTATTTATTTTTTGGAAGAGTTTGCATAAAATTTGTATTGTTTTTCTCTAAATATTTGATAGAATTTACCAGAACAATTTGGGTGTACACTTTTTTGTTGGCAAATTTTTAATTAAAAATTCAATTTCTTTAATGGATATCAAACTATTTATTTATTTTTTATTAGTGAGTTTTGATAAATTATGTTTTTTATGGAACTTGTCCATTTTCTCTATGTTTTCTAACTTATTGACATGAAGTTTTTGTCACATTCCTTTTGTATCCTTTTAATATCTTTAGAATATGTAGTGGTATCACCTCTTTTATTCATGATATTGGTGAATTTTGTCTCCTCTCTTCTTTTCCTGATAGGTCTGGCTAGAAAATTATCTATTTTATTTATCTTCTCAAATAACTAGCTTTTGGTTTCATTGATTTTCTCTATTGATATTTTGTTTTCTATTTCACTGATTTCTGCTCTGATATTTATTAGTTCCTGTCATCTGCTTAATTTGTGTTTCATTTGCTCCTTGATTTATAATAACTTAAATTAGAAGCCAAGATCATTGGTTTGAGAACTTTCTTCTTCTCTAATATAGATATTTAGTGCTGTAAATTTCCCTCTAAATTCTACTTTAATAGTATCCACAAATTTTGATATGTTGTGTTTTCATTTTTGTGAAGTTAGAGATATTTTCTAATTATTCTCTTGATTACTTTTTTAATCCATGGGATATCTAGAAGTATGTTATTTGGTTCTGAAATATTTGAGGAATTTCAGATATTCCTACATTATTGATTTCTAGCTTAATTTCACTGTGGTCAGAGAACATACTTTGTGTGACTTGAATCATTTTTGAATTTATAGAGACTTGTTTTATGGCCCAGAATATGGGCTATATTGGTAAATGTTCCATGTTCATTTGATAAAAATATTTTTGTTGGTAGAGTATTCTATAAATGTTAATAAGTTCAAATTTGTTTTTTTTTTTTTTTTTTTTGAGACAGAGTTACAAATGTTTAGGTTACATATACTGCCTTTGCC
>NW_012150030.1:2201538-2219802 GCF_000956105.1 Propithecus coquereli | reverse complement strand
TAGTGTTAGCATATGTATTTTTTACCATCTTTTGCTTTTAATTTATTTGTGTCTTTCTGTTTAAAGTGAGTGCTTTGCAGACAGCATTTAATTAGATCTTCCTAATTTATTCAATATGGCAATCTCTACCTTTTAATTGGCATATTAGACCATTCACATTTAATGATAATATTCATGTGATTAGATTTAAATCTACCTTAAATTAACCTTCATAATTCCTTATTATATAGTAAGAGCTTCTGCCTTGCCATCTTTGTGCAAAATGCCTAGCTTAGTATTAATAGAATCAGGAGATGCTGAAATAGCAAAGGTTTGTGTTAAAGGTCAGCTATTCTCAAGAACCTGTGACAGTGGCCCCAACCAATCTTCAATTAACTTGAGATACATGTTCATCTAACTATCCAGAAATAAAAATCATAGGATGGGAATAAAAATAATTAATCACAAACTATATTATATTTCTGTGAATTACCAGACATTAATTATTGTCTATCTACAAATATCTGTTCTGAGAATACAATAAATTTCATCCATAGAGTGCATTGTAAAACACAGGAATTTTGTCTATATTTAGAATTTTTACATGATATTCTGAGAGCTTTAAATATGATTCCCTTGCCTACGACCAAATTTTCCTATATAAAACACATATAAAAGGTGTCTGTGTCTTGGGGAGTAAAAGACAAACTGTAGCTTATCACCTACAAATAAATTAAACTCAGCAAGACAAAAATCACTAGGCACAAACTTAGAGTAGCCCTGAAATGCTATTTTTTTTCCTAAAGGCAGGAACCAAATAAGATTTTCAAATAGATCAGTGGTTCTATTATGATTAGTGAAAGGAATATCTCAATTGCCAGAAGTTACCAATATTGGTAAAGGGGCTTCGGTCAGATGAAAAAGGATAGAGTACCTTTAAGACACTGAGAATTTACTCTAGGGGACAAAGAATTTTGAAAAGATGAAACCAGTACTCTTCCCAAGATGTATAGTGAGTCTTATATCTTAAATCTGTATAGCACTAAATGTGGATTAAAAAAATAAAAATTCCAGAAAAAGCCTCCAAGATTTCTTAAACCCTATGATGTCACGTAATATAATCAATTGATTATTTTTCCCCACTGAATTAATTCTGTACAAGGAAAGATCTTATGGATCAGAGCCATCATTTTTTAGCATGAATAGATACAAATACGTGTATCCTATGATTTAAAAAAGTAAGAATGGTAATTTAGAGAAGTTATCAGATAAAATCACTCGGAAAACACCCTTGCAGAAAAATTGAGGATTAATGTGGGGATGATGGGTGTGGCAGGATAGGGGACCCCAAATATCATACTGTCCCTGACAAAAAGAAAGTGAAAATGAGAGAAAGAGAAAGAACTGGAGAGAATCAACCCTGACTGACTCCATCCTGAAGTTGTCATCTTTTGGCAAAGTTACAAAGATGTCTTTTTGCTGCAATGTGCAGCAGAAAAAGTTAGTAGAGTTCTCTGTGAATCACCGTGGCAACAGTGATCTAATGAAACACATTGAAGCAGCAGCTTGCAAAGGAAACATTCACCAAAAAAAGAAGACAGAAGACTGTATCTTCCTTTGTTATTAAGTAGATAATACACGCACAGAATGGTACAACCAATTAACTGCCCTTAATAAGCAAAACCTCTTTGATGAATTGTGGTAAGACAGAGTATAGAGTCAGATACAGCAGCATCAGATGAAAATAAACCCCCCAAATGCCATTATGATGTAATTTCTGCCCAAAACATTTCATACGGCTGCAGGTCACTTATGAC
This sequence comes from Propithecus coquereli, assembly GCF_000956105.1. Lineage (NCBI taxonomy): Eukaryota > Metazoa > Chordata > Mammalia > Primates > Indriidae > Propithecus > Propithecus coquereli. Next base: position 2,218,006 of record NW_012150030.1, on the reverse strand, counting down.
TCTCAGTGTTACATAATATGTACATCCTCATTCAATGCTTCCTATAATCCCTATGCTAGAGATATGTTAAAGATATAATCCCTATCTTGAAGATTACAAACCACTGTAAATACCATTTGCAAGAAGTTACCAGACAGGGAAGCACCATCAAAGTTTAGTTCAAGGATCCAGGAGCCACCATGACTCTGAAGATATGTTTCTAATCACTGTGGAGATGACAAGGAATAATAGCACAATACAAGGCCCTACTCAACACTACTCAACAGCCCTGCTTCATTGCTACCAACAACCCTACTTTTCAGATCTGCCACACTACCAGCCAATCCCTAAATATACTGCACACACACTTTCATGGATCTTTCCCTCTACAGATGTTATTCTATTTATAAGAGATAAAGCTCACCTCTTAGATACTCTCTGAAGCTTCAATCTTTCCCCCACTCCCACCATTGAATTCTGAGCTGGTTAGCAGTTTGCACTTACCTCTCACAGTATCTCAATTGCTTGCTCTGATAGCAAGCATTTCCTTTTTAAAGTGATTCTTAATTAATACATTTATGCTCATTATATGCCTACATCTTTCCACAAAGATCTTGCGGTGGCTTGTAATAAAAGATATTGAAATAAAATATTTAAATGAAAATAGAAAACTAGGACCAGAGAAAACAAGAATATAAAAATGTCAAACCTAAGGAACAACAAAGTTGTCCTGCTGAGGCTTCAACTATGTCTTTGCACTCCTTGGAATCTGCTATAAAAAGTTTCTTACCAGAAAAGAGGAAAATATTGTTTCCTCTGGTTCTTCAAGGGAAACAAAGTTATTCCCAGTGGGGAATGCTAAAATAAAATTTATTGTAGGAGATTTTATATAGAAGATCCTTGTCTTAGTCCATTTTCAGCTGCTATAAGAGAATACCTGAGACTAGGTAATTTGTAAAGAAAAGAAGCTTATATGGCCCATGGTTCTGGAGACTGGGAAGTTCAAGATTGAAGGGTCACAACTGGTGAGGGCCTTTTTGCTGTGTCATTCCATGGTGGACAGCAGAAGGTCAAGAGAGCATTCATGAGAAAGCAAAAAGGAAAGGGGACTGAACTCATCCTTTTTATCAGGAACACACTCCCATGATAACTAACCCACTCCCAAGATAACACTGTTAATTCATTCATGATGATGGAGTCCCTATGACCTAATCATCTCTTAAAGATTTAAACATTGTTTCATTGGGGATTAAGTTTCCAACACATGAAATTTAGGGGACACATTCAAGCCATAACAACCTTAAGCCATATAAAAGATAATTTTCTCAATATAGTGGACCACAATAGCTTAAATGAATTGCAAATTACTATTTCTTATCTCCATCTTCAACATAGAGTTCATAAATTTAAAATGTAACATGGTTTTGGTGATTCTGCAATAGTCTGAATAAAGATAAGCTAACGAGTAGCCTTCTGGTAAGTTAGTTTGCTACAGTGATAAAATTCCTACAGGGCCTATATTTAAAACAAGTTTTCCTAAGTACTTTCTTCATGTGGTCTCTTAATAATAGAAGCCAGATCCCACTAGACTAGCACTGACGACACGGTGTGGGTATTCCCTTAAAAGTGGGAGGGAGGAAATAACTTGGGAAGCACTACTTTAAACAAAATTAAAAAGACTTCTTTGTATCAGAATTCTTAGAGAATTAAATTTACTAATGTGCATCATAAATCCCCAAGCAAAGATTATAGTTTATAGCAGTTCCCAAATTTATGTGACACACAAATGACAAAATGTATACAACATCAAAAGAATCTTATTAAATTTTTTTATGTACACCTGTTAACACTTTTGTGGATCACAGTATAGGGAACACTGAACTAAGTTACAGTACATGCACATCAAAGGAAGGAAGGTATCAAGTAGTTTTTATCTCCCTGAGTAACTAGCTCAGTACCTAGTACCTCAAAAAATAAAATTTTTAAAGATAACAACTGAAGGTTAGGAAAGAAAACTATAATTATGTGTAATACATCAAGTGGCCTCAGAAAGATCATGTCATACTGAGAAATCAGCAACCCAGACTACATATACAGCAGCACTGACAGAGCTCTTACCATGTTCTAGGCAGTGTTCTAACTGCTTTGCATAAAATAACTCATTTAATTTTCCCAACAACCCTGACATGGTTACTGTCATGGTCCTGTCCACAGCTGGATTTTGAAGTGTTGTCCCAGTTCTTGGGCTCCGGGCTCAGAAAAATCACAAGCCTTAGACTGTGCGACAGAGAGAGATGACAGATACTCAGCAAGTGTGCATGAAGAATTTATTCTAAGGAAAGTTTAAGGGTGCAAAGCAAAAGTACATTTCCTAAGGGGAAATGGATTTGTCTCTGTGAGTGGACAAGACATTGTCTACTTCTATGTTTTTCCTTTTGTATGCTAATAGTTTAGGTAAAGATTAATTATAATTCTTCACAACTATACATGACTGTTTGGAGGACTGAATTCTGTCCAGGTTTGCACATGACTTAAAAGTTATGTTATACACGCCATGGGGAAAGTTCCATAACCTGGTGATCAGTGTGCCATGGCCTAATTACCCCATTCTTTAAGACTGAAATAACCTTCCCTTGGTTATTTTTCTGTAACTATTTCCTCCTTATTGCTTTTCTATAACTACTTTCTCCTCTCTGTTTTTCTGATTTCCATTACCTTTCACTTGTTTTTCTGTCCCTAACAGTTACTATTATCTCCATTTTACAGATGTGGAAATTGAGACATACAGAAGTTTAGTAAATTGTTCAAGGTCACACAGCGATGAGCTGGGAATCTGGGGTCTAAACCTGGGCAATCTAGTTCTAGAATCTATGTTCTTAATTACCACACCAGGAAGTAAGTAAAACCTGGACCAGGTGATAGAATAACTTGGCTTTAAAGGCTAGAGCTGTAAAGAAAAACAGTGATTCAAAAGACAGCATCCGACAGGTAAAGGAAGTTTATAAATGGTTTACATTGTCATCATCTAAAGAGATAGGTCACAGACAATCCTTGAAACCCAGTGGGCAGCAGTGGCATATTCCATGAGATGAATCCTTCTGCAGCAGCAGATACCTCGGTGAGAATCTTGTTTTGACTTTGGTAGCTGGAGGAACCAGTATGGGCCTCAGTTTCCTTACACAAAAGATGGGGATATAATAGCTTATTTTGGAGAGCTCTTTCAAGGTTAGAAAGTTTGTATAAAGCACTTTTCATGGTGTCTGGCAAAAGCAGGCACTCACGGGAGCATGGCTGCCATCAGTCCATCCTCAGAGGATTAGCATTCTTGGCTCCATTTTATACAGGAGGAAAGCAGGGAAACTCACAGATGTCAAATAACTTGTCCAAGGTCATACGACTGGTAAGCAGAAGAGAATAGATTACACCCTGCTCACTCGACTTCAAATCCAGTGCTCTTAGCTCACTGAACCGCAAAAAGGAATGATGATAAATTTCCTAGTCCACTTGCTGCAATAATCTAAAAGATAGATAGCATCGATAAAGGACACACTGAAGAAAAAATTTACTAAGGAGACATGAGCAATCTCTCAGAGAGAGAGAGATGAGAGAGAGAGATGAGGAGAGAGTGGTGTATGGGCAAGAGAGAAAAATATAGAGCTGATAAAGATTTCATGGTGATGATGAAATATTTACAGAAACCCACCCAGAAGGCCTTGTGAGGGCTCAGAGTGAAATCTGATGTGGGGAATGGTTTCTCGGCACCCGATGTGGCCCTGAGATTTCATCCATATGCATGCACACTGATGTTCAGATTAAGGAGCCATTTTTTCTGTAAAATGATTCTAGTTCACTTCCAGGACTTTGCAGAAAAACTTGAAATATGTAGCAATAGACTGGAAGAAGCCAGATAATTCTCCTTGCAGGAATTCGTCAGTCCGTTTCAACAACAGCAGCACTGCTATGGTTTGGGGAAGAACCAAGGTCTTTTCCACTTGACCCAGGATTTCAAAAGTAGCTGATTTTTCCCTAACATCTATTCATGCAAGTGCCACAGAAAGTGCCAATTTAGAAAGAAATACTTTTGAATTCAGCCTGAAAGGCAGCCGCTTCCCCTCAGCCACACATTTCTAAATTGTAGCTCAGATGCCCTAGCGCCAGCCAGCTAGCCACACGCTAGAATGCTGAAGTGTTCCTGAAGCACGCGTTTCTTTAGGCCGGAAATATTTCAGTGGAAATGGACGATGCTTTAAAAAATCTCTAGGGGACCTGGAATGTTCCTAAAGGATTCAACTGTGGTGCTAGTCTATACGTTTCCAGAATCACATTCACTAAAAAAGCGAAGAAGGGATTGATAATGATTAACAAGCTTAAACTGGATAACCAACATTTAAAAGAAATCAGACAGTTGAAATCAAATAAATTAGAATTAGTAAATATCAATTGTTTTCCTTTTCAAAAGTGATAAAGAAAGGGACATGCCTGGCTTCAAAAATACATAAATCATTTTTATTGATAGAGATTTCATGATGATGATGAAAGATTTACAGAGCGTATGCAATTAAATCATATTTATCCTTTCAATAATGTTGCTTATGAAGTAACCTAAGCTTCTGTCACTTGTCTGTAAAACAAATGATGGAGGATGAGAGGAAGTGGACCCTCTAATTCTAAAAGTCCATCATTCAATTCCAACTGACAGCCAAAAAAGGAACTCTATAAGATTAACCAGTGTCTGGAGGAACACACAAAATAAATCCTAGAAAGAAACATTGTAAAGAGTTGTACCTTTACAGTGTACCTTTTCTTTATCTTAATGTAACTACTCTTATTTTTCTTCAATAAAACTTGGTTTTCACATGTAAAAGTATTTATAAATATTTAGCTCATTAAAAAACAAACATATAAATGAAAATTAACTTCATTGAGTTTTGCTAAATAAACTGATATATTTCAAAATTAATTTTAACGGTTGGGATACATTTTTCTTAGCATTTTAATATGATTCCATATATGAATATAAAAAATTTTAAAGAAAGCCATGTTTCTCAAAGTATATAAAAAAAGATTGTTATAATATTAGCACAATCCAATTAATGCCTTTGGTATAAATAACAATGATATCATTAATTTTATAAAATAGATCTGTTAAAAGGAAATACTCCTTATGGGTTTCTCAAGTGGAAAGGTAGAAACAGTCTCCAAATCTCAGGAAACTCCAGGATAAAAAGTAAGGGAATGAGGACATAGTCATTCCAGATTTTTCACACACCTCAAGTGAAATCTGTCAGCTCTTCCCTTTTCTGTTCGGATCCCACTGTCTAAAATGGGAAGAAAAGGAGGCAGACCAGGACAGAGTTGTAGACACCACCATGTGAAGACCTTCTTCCCAGGCCTGAGTTATTTATCTAAAGTGCAATTTCCAAAGGTTAGCTTCCTCTGCTCACTCCTTTAGCAAAGACATCCCCTTATGCCAAACCCCCAGAATGGGCAGGTATTTGAAATTCCTAAGCAACTGTTTGCATTTCAAGAGAAAGTGAACAGCCCTCCTCCCGAAGTTCTTTCCTACATATATGATCCTGCTATGGGCAGTAGAGTTAAGAACATAGACTTTGAATCAGGCTCTGGCCTTTAAATTCCAGTTTTGCCACCACTCTGATATTGGGTAGTAAGTTACCTCTTTAAGATTAAGTTTATTAAATAATAGTAAGAATTGCATAGAGGCAAAGTGAAGGTCACATGAGATAATCCATGTGCTTGACACAGTGCTTAACATAATGTGGGGTACATTATAAGAACTCAGTAAAATAGTAGTTAATATTACTGATAATGATAAACATTTGTATAGAAAAGAAAACCTACACCCTACTTTGTAAAAAACTATAGCCATAAATGATGATTGCAACATCCTTGCAAGGAAGATTTTGTAGTCAAACACCATTTTATGGATAAGGAATCAAAGCTCAGAGAAAGGTTATATAAATTAATAAATTTAATTTAAAAAATTAAAAAGCTGACCATATTTGAAACTCAGACTTGGGGGGGGGGCAAGGACAACATACGTAACCTAAACATCTGTACCCCCATAATATGCTGAAATAAAAAAAAAAAATTAAAAAGCTAATAGGTAACAGAGTCAGAACCCAAACCCAGGTATTTGACTCTACAGGCCCCAGCCAGTATTTCATAATTCTTACTTACTCTCAAAGCAGGTATAAATTACCTTGAAATGGACAAAAATGATTATAATGAAAAACCTTTCTCATTACCTGATTGTATAAAGTCTCTGAGTCTTTCAAGGTCAGACGGGATCGGGCGCGTTCAGGGCGGTGTGGCCGTAGACAAAGTCTCTGAGTCTTTCATTGCCTTTGAGCTATCTTATAACTCTGAAAATTATGGATAACTGATAATAAATGCAAATGATACTTATCCATACATAGGCAAATGAATTTTGACTGGCATAAGTGCATTGATGTTTATTCCTTCAGTTTGGCATCTATTAAGTAAATTCATGTAAGCACCCTAATTGCCTATAAATATGCCTGCTCTTTAGATTCTCCTTTGAACCAGTTACATCTTACCAGTTTCCTCACTAATTAATGAGCTAAATAAAATCACTGACGTTTTGTTTTACATTTGTGGGAGTGGGAGAGTCATGATTTTAGTTTTTGTTTGTTTGTTTTTAAATTAAACTTTAACACAGGGGACATTTTGACCAGCTCTGGTACCCTCCTAGGAACACACGGGAAGCCTTCTTGGGGAATCTCCATCCTGCAAATTTTGATGTTAGAAAGATGACGCGCTATATCAAATACTGAACCTGATTCTCAAAATGTGTAAACTGCTCTCTGTTAGTCACGTTAGGAAACTGCATTATAGGTCCCAGGGTGTTGAGAAATAGGTTTAGGCTTTTGGTCTGCAGGTTCAGAGAGAGAGCAGCAAGAGAATCAGAACAACAACTTGATGAGGTCCCTTTGGTCTTCTCTCTTAACCTCTCTCCTTTCAATTCCCACGGCATTTACAGAAAACAGAATGGTCACTGCATCAGCATTCATCTCTACCTTGGCTCTTACTTGAGGACTTGCATTCTGCTCCCATAGAGCCTACTTACAGCCAATCACTCAGAGTAACTATGCCTTTTCTGAAGTCTAGCAACCTGAATGCAAACAAAGCAGAACACCCACTATAGACTTGCTATTCCCTTGCAAACCCAGGACAGAAAATGCTGGGCTCTCAAAGGCAGCATTTCTCTCTCTAACCTTGCAATAGGAAGAGAAACCCCTCCATCTCCCCCTCCCATGGCTCCCTATGCTTCATGTTGTCCACATGTCAGGAAGGGTATGGAGACTTTGTACTCATTTATAAGGTAGGGAAACAGATGGGGCTGGCTTAATTTACAAAGACAACTAGTTATCTTGTAAGTACAGATGGAGTAAGTAGCACAGTTATTACCAAAGAACTGGGCTCTGAAGCTGCCAGATGGTTTGGTTAAAAAAAAAATAATAATAAGGCTTGCTGCCAGATTCACAGCAGGGACCATCCTGCTCCTGGGGTATGGAAAACCATACAGATTTAAATCGCCCTGCTACTTCTCTGGTATTGTGTTCCTCTAGTAATGTAGCCTTCCTCTGTGGCTGCGGAGAGACTAAGAGGAAGACAGGTTACCAGTTGGTCAGGATGGTACATAAGCAGTCCTCCCAAAGGTGAATGTGAAGAAAGGGAAAGATTGCTTGTCCATTATAGAGGTGATGTCAGAAATCTGCTTTTTCAAATAAAGAACTAAGCTTTAAAAGGGAGACATTGGTGCAAAGAAAGGGATTGTGTTCTTTGTTTTGTTTGTTTCCCAAGTCCGGCGCTTGCATTCAAGGCTCTTCCTTTCTTGGCAGTCTCCCTAAGGTGAAATCTTACTGACTTGACTCTGTACTCAGGCTCAGCACTGATAGCTGTGTCACTGGGATCTCTGGGTTGAGTTCACTTAAAGTACCAAGTTAATTAGTCTGGCAAAGCAAAGAAACATTAAAAAAGAGAAAGTCTGCGCAAACTCCAGATGGTTGATTAAGCAATCTGAGCCCTGTGCCTAATTTTACTGATTCTGGGGAGGGCAGGCTTCTTCATCCTGCACCAGCTCTTCTGTGGATCACCTGCATTAATGGTGATGATGGAGGAAGGCTACCAAACACCAAAAGAACCCTGTGAGTTAATAATCCACGGTACTTTTCCCTCAATATTGTAAGTGCTGTTGCTTTCTTTGGCTTCGTGTCCCATAGGGTTAGCTGTGCTTATTTTAGGGTCTGAAAGAATATTATTGCCCTGTGGGCAGAAGCCATGAAAACGAAAATCTAGGATATGTTCGGTGAGACTGGAATCAGAAAAGTTTTATGATGTGCCAGGGATGAGGCTTGGTACAAATATAGAACAATTGTCTAAGATGTTTTACATGTTTCATAGCCTTTCACTCTTGTCTTTGTTTTCTAATCTTAGGCTCATTTAGAGAAAGCATTTTCAAATTACTGAATGAGCAACTATGTCCTTCTCCCAGACATCTACATACTGCCTTAGTCATTCATTCAGCAAGCGTTTATCACATCATTTCCCTACACCAGGGACCCGTGCCGTGATGCAAATACAGTGTAGCCATTGCAATGTTGACCCTAAAGGCAGAGAGACCTGGGTTTGAATCCAATATCTCTACTTTCTTGACAAATATTCAAATTAATTTACATCTCTAGTCTTAAGCTTCCTCAGTTATGAAATGAGAATAATGGTGCCTACTTTCTAGTGCTATTATTACAATTTTCAAGACCAAGATACAGCATAAATATAATTAACGAAGTTTCTAGTATGCAAAAGTCACTCAGTCAGCAAATAAAAGATTTATTTGTCACACTTGCAAAAAACATACCGTTCCTATTCTGAGCTCCATCCTGCCTCTTTCCTTCTTTCTGATTTCAAAGAATTACAAAGCAGATGTCTTGAGGGTCTATGCAGCCCAGTAATTTTAAAAGTTGTCTGTATGTCATTATTACATCAAGAGAATATACTAGAGTGGTAGTTCTCAAGGAAGGAAGAATAATTTGGAAATTTTGGGGAACAATTGTAGTGTTCTAATGTGGTCTTTCCAGAAAGTATATATATTGAAACATATTATTGCTTTATAATTTTTCTGTATTTCTCTTGTATATTTATTACATTTGTTAGGGTACAATATTGATTCTATAAGTATACATAAAATTAAGCCATATTATCTACATTTCACTTAAAGATAGTAAAGAAAGCATTAAATATATTTGTTATAAAGAGGATGCAATGGGCCTGGTAAAATGGAAAACAATTGAACCATATGTTTCATAGCCAATCCCTTTTTATTATTCCTGCTCTGACATCTGTACCTACATTTTCTAATGTCTTTACTACATTTCAATCTAATTATCCAGAAACCGTGACGCTCGGAGAAACTGTTTGCGTTCTCAACATTCAAACTTGACCGTGTAGTTCCCTGTGGAGGCTTAAGGCAATCTCACCCTGACTCACTCTTGTGCCAGTTGTGATCACTGCACAAATACCAGACTCCATCCTGCCCAGGACTCTACTCCGGGTTATTGATGCCTCCTCTCCCTTGGCCCATCTTTCCTCTGCTAGCCGCATGCCCCAATTTTTCCATACTATACACTCCCAGATAGTATTATAACAAATTTCTTCTGCTTTCTGTGCCTCTCAACAGGCTACTGTCCTCACGCCCTCTCTGCCTTGCCTCTTCCACAAGGACCGGTCCCCTTTTCTCACACCATACCACTCACCAGCAGCAGGGGCATTCTCCTCGATCCTCAAAGCTAATCTCGCTCTATCAAAATTCCAGGTCCTTTGGAGTTGGTGTTGTCCCAGTAGATCACCCTTAGCCCTTGTTATCGCTGTCACCTACCGATTCCCCCGGCATACTCTGCCACATTCTCTGTGTAGCAGGATCCGTATCTTCCTTATTTCCCTTATTTTCTCCACCATTTATGGCTTTCTAAACATTGTCTACAAGGAGAAAGCAAATACAGGCCAAATGAAGAAGTCAACTGAAATGTCTGAAAGGATTTTCATAAATTTATAGACACGAAGAAAGCCTTTAGGGTGACAGCTTTTTCAGCCAGGCTCTTGAGAAAGAAAACTGTTACTGAATTCTGAAAGCTTCCTTTAAATAGGAGATGTCATAGTCTGGCCAATTTAGAGCATAGACTTTCTACCACAAACCAGAGCTTAAGATTAAAGAGCATAAATAAATAGAGATGTCTTATGCATAAGTGCTATGAAAGAAAGGAACAGGCTTTTACAGAGTAACAGATTTCACTAATCTAGATAGCGGGAATAGGAAAAGCCTCTTAGAGGAAGTGACCTGAGATGGGAAAGGCATCAGGAGAAATGATTCTAAGTAAAAAATATCTGCAAAGGCCCAATATATAAGCTAAATGAACACTGGAGAGTGCTGATTGAAAGGAATTTGAGATCTAAGAGGTCAGTGGGAATTTGAAGATCATTTACTCATTTACTCAACAAATGCTTGTTGAGTCACTTCTATATATCATGCACTGTGCTATTATTGATGATCCAGCACTGAACAAAATATAAAAATCCAAGCTCTCATGAAGCTTATATTTTAGTGATGAAACACAGCCAATATACAAAATAAATTAGTAAATTATATAAAATACACTTTTAAGGGGAGAAATGAATCCAGGAAGAGAGAAAGGGAGTATGGGTCACTGTTTTAAATAGGGCAGCTAATAGATGACTTGTTAAGAAAGGGAACTTAGAACAAAGACCTAAAGAAGGCAAAGGAGTTAAGATAATAACAGGGGAAATGTGAGGAAAGATGTTCCAGGCGGGTGAAACAAGTGCAGAGATCGTGAGTTAGAGGAAGACCTTGTGAGTTCTGGGAAGCAAAGAAACCAGTATGGCGAAAAAGGATGCCCAAGGGGGAGAGAGGAGATGCTGTTAGTGAGGTAATGGAAGCTAGATCATGCAAAGCCTTATGGAGTCCCGTAAGGACTTCATTTTGCTTTCTCTCTTAGTGAAATGGAAAGCCATTGGATTGTTCAGAGCCAATAAGTGACATTATCTGACTTATGTTTAAAAAAATCATTTTGACTCTGTGTTGAGAGAATGGATTTTAGGTAGAAGCAGGAAGATCAGTGAAAAGGCCATTGAAATAATGCAAGTGAGAAATTGATGGCAATTTGGATCTGAGTGGTCCTAAAAGACGTGGTAAAAACTAGACAGATTTTGAAACATGATTTCTTGGCAAGGTAGATGTGTATTGTGAGGGAAAAAGATAGTTTAATAATGACTTCAAGGTGGCTTTGTTTGTTCTCCCTAAACAACTGGAAGAACAGTTCAGTTCATCAGCATTTGAAGAATGGACTTGCAATTTACTGAGTCTGAGAAGACTTAGTTGGAAGGGGTTTGAGAAGGAAAATAAGTATCAGGCATGTCAAGTTTGATATGACAAGTAAACATCCAGATGTGGTGGCAGTCAGATAAAGGAGCCAAGAGTTGAGGTGAGAAGACAAGTCTGTAGCTTTAAACTTGGGAGTCATGAGAATATAGGTGACATTTAAAGAAATGACACTCAGTGAGATACCCAAAGAAGTGAACATATGAGGAACATATGAAGGGGGTGAACCTTGGGATGCACCAAGGAGAGACCAGCAAAGGAAACAGCAGAAGCAGTTGATGTGGTAGAAGAAAAAGCCTGTTACACTAGAAGCATGGTAGAGAAAACGTTTCAAGAGAGAGAATAAACAACCGTTCAACTGCTTCAGACTAGTCAAGTACTGAGAAGGCTGAAAACTGATCATTGTATTAAACTCTCTTAAGATGTTTTGTCTTAAGAGAGTAATTTTGTTAATGGTGGATACAAAAATCTGAATGAAGTAAACTTCAGAGAGAGTGGGAGGAGGAAAATTCTAGACAGAAAGCCCAGAGAACTCTTTCAAAAAGTATTCCTGTGAATGGGGATCTGAAAAATAGGACTGTAGCTAGAGAGAAAGATGGGGACAAAAATAACAACATCAATGTCAACTAATTAGAGTGATCCAGGTAAAGGAGATAAACCGACGATGCAGGAGGACAGCAGAGAATTGTTAGGGCGATGTCCTAAGTAGAGGGTTTGGGCAGACAGTGCAGGTATCAGCCTCTGGTTGGAGCATAGATGGTTCAGCTGTGGGAAAAATGAGAGGTCGAGCATGTGAGTGAGGATACTACAGATGTGAAGGTGGGAACTGGGGAAAAGCACATAGCCTGTATTTCCTAGAAAATGTGTCTGTTTTTCAAGAGTAGGACTGCTATGGATTCACTCCTCAACATTGTCAAACCTTCAGGTCATAAGACCTCAATGAATGGATCCTTATGAAGAATAAAATGGTACACACTTTATATGCATCACACACACACACATGAACACACATTCTGTATCTATGTTTACGTAGTTATTCATCTCATCCTTCCCACAGCACCAGCAAAGAACAATGTCCTAAACTGCCCTGTGGGTGTTAAACATCAAGCTCAAATGTAACAAAAACTCTAAGGAAGTTACATAGCCTTCTTCCCGTGTCTTCATGTTTTAATGACTTACTTGACACTTCAAGCTCACCTCTCACACCAACTCATTTTTATATATGAGATAAACCTTGCAAAGTAGACTCAGTGCCTTGTCACACATAATGATATCTGTACAGTACTGTAAGATGATCAAACCTGAGTCTAAAGAATTATTTATCTATTTAGCATTTGCATTATCTCTTTTCAGTTGAAAACTGATTGGATAGCTTTGTAACTTCTTGACCAGCCAAGTAAACTAAATTAAATACATTGACTCAATCTATTTGTGGGGGAAAAAAAATCTAATTTTCCAAATGAATAGGTTGACTTCTATTTCTGGAAGTTTGGAAACTGGATGCCCTGATGGACCCTCCCACTATAAACAACAAAAAATCCTAGATGAAATATTTTAAAACTTTTAATGTATCACTGAGCTGGCAAATAAGAAATACTCAGAAATAACCAAAAACAAAGTTAAAACAGCTAAGCTGAGCTAGTGAACTTCAGGTTTGTTTCTCATGGACATGGAGATTGGAAGACAAAGCTTGGAGACAATCTGTAACACAGAGACTAATAGAAGACCACCCATGTAAACCAGGAATCCGTATATAAACTGGAGTTTTCAGGGAAAGAAAAACTAGAGATTATGTTCGTCCTAACCTCAGTCTTACAAAAACACCTGCTTTTCTTGAACTTTGGCATTGAATGGATGGGGGATAAAAATTTCCCTTGATAATTTGATGCCTCAAACTAGTCTTTACTTGGTTTTATAGGCTGATATTACACTATAGATAATCTGAAAAATCTCAAGCTGAGAATTGAATTATAAGTGGTCCCATATTTGTAGTGTCTTCAAGTACCTAAAATAAGCAAACACAAAATCTTCTTTGAGGCATGCACTTCTATCACAGACCCCAAAGAATTACCAGGAATAAAATTCTAATAAATACTATTATAGTCTAAAATCATCCAACTGACAAGAAATAAGACACCATGAGAAAAAGCCAGCAAAACCAAAAGGCAACAACAAAATCAGACCTGAGAAAATTCTAAATTGGAACTATCAAATATGGACTATCAAATAAAGATATAATATATAATATATAAAATGATATAAGAAATGCCAAATATGGAAAAAGAGTAAGAGACTAAGTCGGTATGGTGGACTAAATACTCTGAAGGGCCCTCCCACTACAAAACAGTAAGATCCTTGTTGGTTCGAGCAAAACAATAAGATCCCGAACAAAGTATAAATTTTACACATTCAGGTGTGCAGAAGGGAAGAGAAATTGCCAAGTAAAAACACTATCAAAAATGTGAGTTAAAACAATAGTCATAAGTGGTAAATACACACAAAGTGCAGAGTGGTCATGAGGACAATTGCCAATCATTAAACGACTAATCTTTCAAATGGCAGCAAATGCATAGAGCTGAATCTGAGTCACAGAAACTATGGGCAATGGAAAGGAGCAAAGAAGTTCAAGGACAAAAGGCCCCTGCTGTTGAATGAAGCAAACATTAAATCTCTGAATGAAGTAATAACTAATCTTAGCAGCTGTATTTATCATAGTTTTAAATAGATTAAGAACGTGCTCAAAATCAAAGAGTACCAAATACATATGAAAACATCCTAAAAAGGTATAGCTAATAAAACAGCAAATTTAGGTCTTAGAGATGCATAGAATATTTAGTAACTAGGTATGATATATTTAAAAAATAAAGGGTGGAATAAAAATGATAAGCAAGCAATAAGAGACTATCCCAAATATTTAGGTAGATTTAAAAATTAATAACTAGAACTTTCAGTAAAGAAGACTATATAATTTGTTAATTTTTTTAAGTATAAGAAATGGGGTGAAAAGTTCATTGTCTATGGTTGAAGAAGAAATTAGAGGCAATAGAATTGCAAAAATGCAACATTGACAGGCGATGGAAACTATTAAAAAGAGAATAAGAGATACGGAAAAATGTAAGACATCATAAGAGACATTGGAAAAATACAAGGTGTGTTAGAGCAGGAGGATGAAATAAATTTGGATATTCAAGGTATTGGTAAAGCATAATTTAGATAAAAAATTACCAGAGAAATAATAAAAGATGATATTACAGAATTTATTAATTTTATCCACTGTGCATTACAGAAGAATTGAGCCAAAGGCATTTAGGGCATTTACTGTGGACATATTTTAAAAAATAAGTCAAGAATCAGGCAAATTTCAATTGAAATTAATAACCAATCCATTATGCATGGATTAATATTAAAGGCAGTTGGCCATAAAAGAACAAGATTGATTTTAAAGGATAAGCATTTACTTATTTGAGTAAATATTTTTTGCTACAAAGTATTTCCTATTGGCCATTCCTAATATAAAGAACAACAAAATAGTGATTGCCTTAAAAAATAATGTTGTAGGTTTCAGCTTATGGAAATAGCTGAACAGATCCTAACAAACCAAACCTCCTGCCAATAACAACTATAAATTCTGGACAAAATATAGTATTTTTTAAAAAGTCAACCTAGAGTTACCAGAGAATGAACAAAAGCAGGCAAATAATGGGGCAGAAGAGAGGACTGATTGTTGGGAGAAGGGAATAGCATGGATGAGTTTTCCTTTCTAATAGAAATTTAGGAAACTGAGGGCAGGCTTAGTCAGATTCATCAGTTTAAATGATAATACTAAAAAAGAAAAAATACATCATCTTACTGACACAGTGAACCATGAATGGGATGCCTACAGCATAATATACAGAGAGCACTCAAAGATTGCAGAATTCATTAGACATTTTTAAAGGAAATACATGGATGAAGTAATCATACAAAATAGCATTTTCCAAGGATTAATATTGAGGACCTACCACATATTAAGCATTGTGGAAAAATGCCAAGTTAAATCTGGCACTGGTTCTGCCTCACAAGCAGTTTGTGGCTAGATCACCAACAGATTACTAATCCGTCCTGTCAATACGATACAGATGACGTTCTGTGAGCTTTCAGAGGAAAGGATCAAGCAAGACTTTTGAGAGAAGGACATTTGAGATAGACCTTAAAGAATGAGTTGGATTTTGCAGAGAAAAAAGAAAGAACATTTCAGGAGGGAGGCCCCGCACTGGCAAAAGTGACGAAGTAAAAAGGACTTAGGAGACTGGGAATTGTGAGCAGGGGAATAGAATAGCTAGAGTTGAGGAAATTGTTTTGGTAAGGTGGTCTGAGACCACATGACTAGGAGTTTGGTTTTTTTTTTGAATATTTAAAATAACTTTAATTATAGAATGTGTTGAATCAGGTTGGTTCTACAGAGTATTCTATAAAGATTAAATCCAATGAAACATATTTTGATTATGATTTTTTTTTCCTCTGACCACTCTTTATGTTTCTGAATTATCCTTTGGAAAATAAAGATGATTTGTGAATTATGAGGTTATTGGATACCAAAAATACACATGTAAATTACCAAGATTCTGTTTTCTGCATTACAGTTGGCTTGATTTTGTTTGGGGCAAACAAGATACTTCACTAAATTTCTCTTTATACAGGTATTTCTACTAGATGCCAAAACAAAGTTACACAGGGTAATAAAATAAGTCAATATTAGCATATATTCGAAAGTTTCAGAATTATAAAGAAAAAAATAACTATGATTCATGAAGATTTAATACTATAGGATCAACTTTTTAAATTAATGTAAATCAATTTCTATAAATACAATTTTAGTAGAAGGCAGAAAACTCTAAATATCGTGGGTTTACTGATGAAACACTAAGTTTTCCAAAAAGGGGAGAAATGATAACCATCTATTAAGCACTTGCTGCAGGAATCGACATTTTTGTGCACATTACTTTATTTCACCTTTATAAAAACTTTCATAGCTAATAATTGCCAGAGCCAAGATTCAGTCCCAGGTCTCTCTCA
>NW_012150030.1:2196505-2197718 GCF_000956105.1 Propithecus coquereli | reverse complement strand
AAATGTTACTGTTCCTGACGGAAAGGATTGAAGTCCTCTCTGCCCTCTAACTATGTAGGTTAGTAACCTACCATACAATTCTATGAAAATTACTGAGAGCCCATTTGCAAGTCCTTTATTGTATTTTTAATAACAATCAGTGGATGTTTTGATCCTAAATAATGAAAACAGCTACTTCTCTCTCTTTTTTTGGAATTCAGAGAGAGGAATATAATTAATTGGTTTCCCTAAGATCCCAAAGCCAATGGAAAGGAAACTAGTATTAACTGAGTACTTACTATATGCAAGCAGTGTTAATGTTGAGTAATGTTTATACATTGTAATTTAATATTTGCACCATTTTAAAGATGTAGAAATTGAGGTACAGAGAGATTACATGTGTCTAAAATCACATAAGAGATCTAGGACAGGTTTATATAAATTCAGAACATATGCTCATTTATCCATATCACCATGCGCCTCCTATTTCTCCGAAATGCTGAAAACATCACTCGGCATATCACTTAGTTTAAGAGGCCGGGGGCAGGAGGGGAAGGAAGAGAACACTATATAAAAATTATATTGAATGTGAATTTGTGGGCAAGAGATTCTGGGTCAAATCGTGATCCCCTAAAGCATAACAGATCATAAAGTTATTGATTAAATCTCATACAATAAAAGGGATAATTAATTGTACTAGAATAATAGTAATACGTAGCAAAATACCTAAAAGGAATTATAAATCACAATCCTATGTATTTAAAAGACCTAGTAAAAGATCCCATGTCTGTGGGGATGTAAGTGTTTTAATACTGTTTTGGATCCCCAGCCACTAAGCCAAATCAGATGAACTTGCTTGGTAAGGTGACAAAGCAAGCTCATATGAAAAAGCTCAAGTACATTGCACATACACATCTAAAAATCACAGTAAGTCTTGGATGCCGCTGGCAGAAGCCCCCATAAGCATTCTCATTACAGCTCTCACGTAAATAAATAACCAGGTGAGGAACAACCCATGGTCTAGCTAACTCCACTTTAGCTAAAAAAAGATTAGGGGGAGTTTAAGAAAGAGTAAGATGAGAAGATCAAGGTAGTTTGAAATAAAAACAATTTTACCTGCCTACACACTTGAGAACTTCCTAGGTACTGCTAGTCATTGTATTTGTTTGGTTTAAGCCACTACAAGGAAGTTTGTTGCTTTGCAGAATTACGTTTGTCACTTATCCAACTTGCT
>NW_012150030.1:2194225-2196455 GCF_000956105.1 Propithecus coquereli | reverse complement strand
TGAACTAGAGGGCACACACCTCTTCTAAAATCTTTACCAGAAACATCAGACAAAAGAGAAATATTGTCCACTCAAGTCTGAGAGCATAGGCTAGGAGTGCTTAACACATGCTTTGTACCTATTAGAAGTGAGTATGAAAGAGAGGGGAAAAAAAGCAGAATGAAGAAATATTCCAGTGCACCAGGAAATATATTGTTCCTCAGAAAATAATCAAATAATTATGGAAAAAAACTCTCTCTCAGGGGGCTTGCAAAACAATGTGTAACTTAGGTCAACTAAACAGTCTAAATAATTGATATCTGATGTTTTCTGGTGCTTTCTGGCATTGCTGCAGATCTGATTCTGAAATTAAAAGGATCATGGCATTGTTATTTAGGGGGAGAGAGAGATCTATAGTTTAAGTGCCAACTGCTCAGTCCCTTTCTTTTCTATTTTTACCACAACAGAGAAGGTATCTCTTCTAGAAGACATCCTGGGCAGTTTTGTTTCCATACAAACACACACAGACACACACACACACACGCACACCCTATATTGTTCTGGGGAGGGCTACTGCTACTGAACCGGGGAATAATGACAAGCAGAGCACACAATGACTGGTAAACACTGTCTAATGTGATTACCTCTCGAGAAATTGTGGATAATCAAATGAAGCTGCCTGTTAAACACAGTCCAGACACCTCCATGGTGGCTCGATGCCCACTTTCTCCATTACCAGAAAACATCAATTCTCAGGGGGCAGGGGAGGGAGGGGGCTCTGGTTAGCAAGGTCGGCCAATTTTCTCTTATGCCAAAAGCCTTTCCTTTAATGTGAGTATTTCTGAACCTTCAGGGATGCCATTAGGGGATAACAAATATAAATCAGCGAGAGAAACTGTGATTGTCCTTTTCTGAAGAGTACATCAAACAGAAGTGGAAAAAGCACACACAAAGAATCCCAGACACAGACGTAGTCTGTGCATCGCTAAGTTACCCAAAGATCTCCATCGAGAGAAGGCTGTGTTGTGGATCTTTGTTTCCCCTGCCATCTAGTTCTAACATAAAATGATTGTCTTATTTTTTTGTATTTAATTTTTTAAAAAATCTTCTTAGCTTGCAAGATTTAACTCAAGTGCCACCGCTATGAAGCCATTCCAAACTTGTGCACCAGATGCAGATGGATCATGTCTCCCAATTTGTGCCCCCTACAAATGCACTCCATTGACACACTTTTTAATGGCAATAACCTACCTTCCTTGTTGGATATCTGAATGTTATTCACACTTTAACAAGAAACAAATAAACACAATAGAGAACTGTAGATAGTGCAGTACAGATGTAAGCAGAACTTTACTTGAATCCCTTTTACTTGCTTTATCCACATATCAGGACATATCATTAACTCAACCTTCATTCAACAAGCACTTATTGAGTGTGTTCCCAAGCACAATGTTAGCAGTAGGAATTCAGCAACGAATGAGACACAGTTTCTACCCTCAATGAGCTTAATAGCTGGTGGATGGTTGTAAGACAGAGAGGGAATACCATAAAGGCAGGGGTTTTTGATTGTTTGGTTAGTTCACTGACACATTCTCAAAATCTAGAATAATATCTGGCACGTACCTGGTGAATGAATGAATGAATGAGGAAAGTACAGGAGGCTATGACAGTGAATTGGAGAGGCAGTACTGAACTGTTCTCCACTGCTATAGCTTCAGAATGTCACTCTGCCTGCTGCACCGGCCTTGCCGTACGTATCTGAAACCATGGTCTCATCACCTTCCACTACATACTTGTGTTCAAGATTTTTAGACACCTGCCCTGTCTGCTTTGCCCATGAACACTACACTTGACTATGCCTACAATGTTCCTGAAGGTACATTACTACAATGACAAAGATTATTAGGAAAAACCCGATAACTAAATATCAACTTGAAACAACAGGGCAGCATGGCACAATGGTGTCAACCACCTCTTTATTACTCACCAGGTCTATTACTCACAGACCAAAATTTCAGTAGCAGAGAATTAGAACATTTCCTCGCCTCCGCCTGTGAGCTTATAGTTTTAATACATTCATTAATGTATTATTATCTGGGGTTGTATGTTATAGGACGGAACAATTTCCTCCCTGTACTCAGATTCCTTTATATCCTATGGAATAGGAAGTATTGAGAAGAAAGTACCTGCTATTCTCTATACCAACCTCACTTACTTTTCCTGTAGAAAGAGACTGTGACTTCTTTAAAGA
>NW_012150030.1:2186392-2192455 GCF_000956105.1 Propithecus coquereli | reverse complement strand
ACATTTAAATCAATCATCTCACACACATATAAATTAATCATCACAACAATCCTCAAAGTAGGTACAACTATGATCACCCTTATTTATAAATGCATTATCAATAGTAAATTGGGTATAGTGGTTGACAATTTCTATGAAAATACTTCATAACAAAATTCTCCAAAAGTCAGTGGTTTAAAACAACAAGATTCATTATTGCTCAAATGTTTATGTGTTGGTTGGAGATAAGTTCATGGAGCTAGACTCATGGGTTACCTCTGCTCCACACTGAAAGCTTGCAGTATGTGTCTGTTCCATGCACCTGCCATCTTCCTTGAAGCACGAGGCTGGCCAGGGCATCTACTGCTCTTAGCAAAGACACAAAAGAGGAAGAAGGAAACATACTAGGCCTCTTGATATTTAAGCTCAAAGGTGACTACATGTTGTTTCTTTCTTATTCTATTGACCAGAATAAGTTATGTGGCTGAACACGAAGTGAAATGGTAGGGAAATAATCTACTCTCTATCAGGTAGGGGAACTATGAGGTCACATGGATACAGAAAGGAGTGAGGCCAATGACACAGTCATTCATCCACATTAGGTATTTATTAAAATTCATAGTTTTTCACCATGTGACATTGCAGCTTCAGACAAAAAAAGATGTATTCATCCATTCAACATGTCTATTGATACATCTAGTACCTACTATGTGCCACACACAGCTCTAGGTTCTGGATGTACAATAGGGAACTGAGCAGACAAAAGCCCCCACTCTCATGAAGCTGACATCATAATTAAGGAAAGAGAAGAAGGAAGCCCTATTGAGAGAGAGAGAGAAAGAGAGGGAGCCTACTTGAAATATAAGCAGTAGTAAAAAAAAGAACAAAAGAAACTAAGTCAATCAAATAACTCAGGGCATGTGGCTTAAAATCCCTGGACCATGTTATGGTGTTATCACACTGCTCTCTAATTCTCAGTTCTACCACTTAACCAGATACATGATTTTGGGCTAGTTATTACCCACTCCAGGACTCAGTTTCCTCAAATAAAAATATGACTCTTATTTTCCATGTTGCAATTAGCTGATCATAACTAAATTATTTAGATGGGAGGAATAGTGGTAAAGTAATTCATCAAGGCATGGAGGTTTGGAGTTGTAATCTTGCTTTTGCAACCAACTTCAAGGAGTAATATGGAGAAACTGACCCATCTGTGCTACAGTTTACCACACTGTAAAATGGAACTGAAAATGCTCCCAGCATGAAACATAGCTAAGGAAAACGGAAAATAGAAGTTAAGAGGTACACAGACTCTCAGTAGCCCAATAGTACTAATAATAATTGTATAGTTGTGGTTACATATCAGTTATCTAAAGAGTGACAATAAAGCCAAGTGTGTCCTACGTGTATAAGCAGGCTTGCAAGCTGGAATAAAAAAGTTCTGAGCTCAAAAACATGAAAGAACTTGGCTTAGTGGCTCAGTTTAATAATTGTTTTAGTTATTTCTCTTAGCTGAGCAAACAGATGAACTTTAATAGAGATGAAAGTGTCTCCACAGAATGGCAACCAATGCCATTGAATCAAAGCAGCAATTGAGACAAAGGGGCTCAGTGGTTCTGGGTTCAATTCTCAGCTCTGCCAATTACCAGCTGCAGGACCATGGGTAAAATTTAACTACTCCAGGATTCAATTTCTAGAAATAGAAATAATAACAGCAACATGAGGTTATTGTAAGGATTAGATGCAGATGAAATATGTAGTGTGTAGCATAGTGTTTGGCATATAAGTGTTTGAAAAATGTTACTTGTTTATATTTACTATCCTGCCTAAATCCTGGGGGAAAACTGGCAAAAGTCCAGTTAGGGAATAATAATAACAGCTAAAATTTATTAAAGACTTTTAGATGCCAAAGTCTATGCTCAGCACTTTATACGGATTATCTCAGCAAATCTTCAAAATAGCCTAACGGGGACACTATGGATTGTGTTTTACAGCTGTGTCTTAGAGAGCTTTACCAAGTTGCCTGCAGGGCTTCAGCAGGCAAGTAGCAGAGCCAGGCATCAAATGCACATCACCTTGCCTCCTGAGTCCTTGTCTCTTGCCACGATGACACATGCCCCCATTTTCCTCCAAAAATGGGTGATGTGGGTCACTAAAAGAGAGTGATTCAGCTAATAAGTGATTATTTTTAGATACACATGTATTTAGTTATTTTCTTATTCATTCAAAAGCTGGGATTTTTTTTAATTTAAATATTGTTAGATGTCAGAGTACAAGATGACCAGGATTTAATTTCTGTCCTTGAGACGCTCACATTTTAGGGAATGTTTAACAACCATTGCAAAATAGTTGGTATAAAATTTAGCAGGGAGCTTCAGAGACAAAATGATACTTGGCACATAAACAGGATTTGCTGCCTAGAGACAAGTCAGTACTTCTGACCAAATCATATCTGAAATGATCCTCTTCAAGCTCACAAGAAGGAAACTGAAGCAAGTTGATTATCTAATCTTGTCAGCTGCAGAGCTGTAAGCCTCAAACTTGTACCCCAGTTGTTGGTCCTGCTGTAAGCTATAGATCAGAATAAATGGCATCTGTGATATACGGCCCTTGGTTTTTGACATTTCCATTGACAGTGTCATTCTAAAACCCAGCCTTAGGATCCGGATTGGAACTTGATGGTGTAAGACTTAAATTTCATGTGGCTCTGTGCATACCTGGGTTAATACACACGGTAAACATTGCTGATGTTTATCAATATCCAGTTCTCCTGCCACTTTGGGCACAAAGACTGCACTTCTGAGCTCCAAGGGGAACAGAGACATGTGACTCATTTCAGCCAGTGACAAAGAATGGGAGAAACATGTATCTCTCATTTCCAGGCTGAGCAGTAAAAAGATTTTTCCAGAATTTCTCTTGCCCCACTGAGGTGGCCTAGGAGGCCACTTGTTCCTGTTTCTGCAGCCACAAGTGGGTGGAGCTTCCGTCAGCCTGGACTAATAAAGGAATAAGAAAGAAAGCTTTGGCTGGGAGTGGTGGCTCACGCCTGTAATCCTAGCACTCTGGGAGGCCAAGGCGGGTGGATCCTTTGAGCTCAGGAGTTCGAGACCAGCCTGAGCAAGAGCGAGACACTGTCTCTACTATAAATAGAAAGAAATTAGCCAAACAACTAAAAATAGAAAAGATTAGACAGGCGTGGTGGCACGTGCCTGTAGTCCCAGCTACCCAGGAGGCTGAGGCAGTAGGATCGCTTGAGCCCAGGAGATTGAGGTTGCTGTGAGCTAGGCTGATGCCACGGCACTGTAGCCCAGGCAAGAGAGTGAGACTCTGTCTCAAAAAAAAAAAAAAAAGAAAGAAAGAAAACTTCATTATGTTAAACCTCTAGGATTTGGGGATTTATGTCCCCTCAGCATAAATGTCCCCCTGACCAACTCTGACTAATAACAATATAAATCCCACGAGATACATACTATTGACAATAATAGACATTCAGGATAGTAGCTGGTGTGGAAAAGTGTACTCTTTGTGGAAAAATAGAAGGAAAAAAAGCATATTGAGTACTTTCCAGATCTCATTGAAGCCTCAAGAAATAAAATCATTTCAGACAAGTTTCCCTTATGGTAGGTTTTACAATAACAATTTGAATAGAATATAATTTATCTAGCTAATTAATTCCTTTACTCTATTAAAGATTTATTGAGTTATTACCACATGCAAGTCAGAGAGCTAGTGTCGGGGGTTTAACTGTGAGCCAGAAACTGTCCACTCTCAAGGAGCTTAAAGTCTAGATTGAAATGCAGATAAATAATCAAGAAATTGCAATTCATTGTAGTAAGTGCAGTGTTAAGGAAAGCACGGAGACTACGTAAGAATGGCATCATCTCAGACTGAGAGCTGAGGAAAGCTGAGACCTAAGGGATGATTATGAATTAGCCTAGCAGATTTTCATAGATTTAGGAACCACCTCAATGAGATGATTTGGTTGATATTTGTATTTTGATAATAGTAAGAGTTGCTACTACTTTCACTATGTGCCAACCATGGTATTAGCTACTTTACACATTGTGCTAGGCAGGGTTCTCCAGAGAAACAGAACCAAGAAGCGGGGTATGTGTTTGTGTGTGTGTCTGTGTGTCTGTGTGTCTGTATGTCTATGTGTGTGGAGAGAGAGAGAGAGAGAGAGAGAATAAGGAATTAGCTCATACAATTATGGACACTGGCAAATCCAGATCTATAGTGGCAGGCTCAAGACCCAGAAAAGCCAATGGTGCAGTTCCAGTTTGAAGGCCAGCAGGAGGAGACCCGGGAGAGCCAATGGTGCAGATAAAATCCAAAGTTCGTCTGCTGGAGAAGTTTTAATTACTCAGGGGATCATTAGTCTTTTAGTTCTATTTAAGCCTTCAGCTTATGGGGTGAGGCCTACCCACATTATGGAACATGATCTGTTTCACCCTACTGATTAAAATGTTAATCTAATTTAGTGTTAAAGCCTATCAATTTAAATGTTAATTTCATCTAGAAACACCCTCATAGAGACATCCAGAATAACGTTTGACCAAATATCTGGGCACTCTGTGACCCAGACCAGTTGACATTTAAATCAATCATCTCACACACATATAAATTAATCATCACAACAATCCTCAAAGTAGGTACAACTATGATCACCCTTATTTATAAATGCATTATCAATAGTAAATTGGGTATAGTGGTTGACAATTTCTATGAAAATACTTCATAACAAAATTCTCCAAAAGTCAGTGGTTTAAAACAACAAGATTCATTATTGCTCAAATGTTTATGTGTTGGTTGGAGATAAGTTCATGGAGCTAGACTCATGGGTTACCTCTGCTCCACACTGAAAGCTTGCAGTATGTGTCTGTTCCATGCACCTGCCATCTTCCTTGAAGCACGAGGCTGGCCAGGGCATCTACTGCTCTTAGCAAAGACACAAAAGAGGAAGAAGGAAACATACTAGGCCTCTTGATATTTAAGCTCAAAGGTGACTACATGTTGTTTCTTTCTTATTCTATTGACCAGAATAAGTTATGTGGCTGAACACGAAGTGAAATGGTAGGGAAATAATCTACTCTCTATCAGGTAGGGGAACTATGAGGTCACATGGATACAGAAAGGAGTGAGGCCAATGACACAGTCATTCATCCACATTAGGTATTTATTAAAATTCATAGTTTTTCACCATGTGACATTGCAGCTTCAGACAAAAAAAGATGTATTCATCCATTCAACATGTCTATTGATACATCTAGTACCTACTATGTGCCACACACAGCTCTAGGTTCTGGATGTACAATAGGGAACTGAGCAGACAAAAGCCCCCACTCTCATGAAGCTGACATCATAATTAAGGAAAGAGAAGAAGGAAGCCCTATTGAGAGAGAGAGAGAAAGAGAGGGAGCCTACTTGAAATATAAGCAGTAGTAAAAAAAAGAACAAAAGAAACTAAGTCAATCAAATAACTCAGGGCATGTGGCTTAAAATCCCTGGACCATGTTATGGTGTTATCACACTGCTCTCTAATTCTCAGTTCTACCACTTAACCAGATACATGATTTTGGGCTAGTTATTACCCACTCCAGGACTCAGTTTCCTCAAATAAAAATATGACTCTTATTTTCCATGTTGCAATTAGCTGATCATAACTAAATTATTTAGATGGGAGGAATAGTGGTAAAGTAATTCATCAAGGCATGGAGGTTTGGAGTTGTAATCTTGCTTTTGCAACCAACTTCAAGGAGTAATATGGAGAAACTGACCCATCTGTGCTACAGTTTACCACACTGTAAAATGGAACTGAAAATGCTCCCAGCATGAAACATAGCTAAGGAAAATGGAAAATAGAAGTTAAGAGGTACACAGACTCTCAGTAGCCCAGTAGTACTAATAATAATTGTATAGTTGTGGTTACATATCAGTTATCTAAAGAGTGACAATAAAGCCAAGTGTGTCCTACGTGTATAAGCAGGCTTGCAAGCTGGAATAAAAAAGTTCTGAGCTCAAAAACATGAAAGAACTTGGCTTAGTGGCTCAGTTTAATAATTGTTTTAGTTATTTCTCTTAGCT
>NW_012150030.1:2174862-2186342 GCF_000956105.1 Propithecus coquereli | reverse complement strand
ACATTTAAATCAATCATCTCACACACATATAAATTAATCATCACAACAATCCTCAAAGTAGGTACAACTATGATCACCCTTATTTATAAATGCATAGATATTTTACAGAAAAAAATAGATGGAGATGAAGATTACAAAGTGAAAGAGTATAGCAAGCTAAGATACACTAGGAGTTCAGAATGACCAGTGTACTCTAAATGGAGGGGGGGGCGCCAGTGGGAGGAACAGGAAGGAAAGCAGAGGATGAACTGGAGAGAGGGTCTCTGCACTTTCTGCTCCTCACTTGGAGAGCTCCCCTCCCAAGTGTTCACATGGCCAGTGTCCTAACCTGCACTGGGCCTTTGTTCAAAGTTCTTCTTCAAGAACAAGCCTCCACTGACCACTTTTATTTAAACTGAACACCATCCCCTTTCCTACTTTATTTTCTTTTACAACGTTATTACTAGCTGGTAAGCTGTATAGTTTGTTCATTTATCTTGCTTATTATCTTATCTCTCCCCACTAGAATATAAGCTTCCTGAGGGTGAGGATTTCTGTCTGTTGGTTTCTGTCTGGTGCCAAATCCCCAGCATCTAGAACAGAGCCTGGAACATAGGACATATTCGTTAAACAATGCTGAATGACACTTTTAGTTTTTTAATCATTTTATAGATGTGGGATCCAAGGAATAGAGTTTATCTTGCCCAAGTTCATAAAGTTAGTAAGTGACAAAGTTGAAATTCAAGCACAGACAGTTCACTTTGGATTATATGTTCTTAATCATTCAATTATACCCCTCTTCCCAAAGCATTCATTTAGTTGGGGAAATAGAAAATAAAGAAATAAACAAATTATATGGAATATAATAAAATTAGGTGGTGATATATCCTTTAAAAAATAAAAAGAAGGAAGAAATTGCAAGGTTAGGCAGTGGGCAGGAGTGTCATTTTTGATTGGGTAGTCAGGGCAGTCCTCTCTGAAGAGATATCGTATGAACAACAACAAAAAACAAACGAACAAAAATGCCTGAAGGGAGGGGCAAGCCATGCTCGGCACACAAGTTTGGATCACATGCATGTATCCTGGAGTCATCAGCACTATGGTGGTGTGACAGCAAGTGAACTTTCCAGGGTTGAGGCTATAGGAAGAGAAAATAAGAGGACTAAGGGCTGAATCCTGGGCGATACTAACATCTAAGCATGGTGAACAAAGAGGACCAAGAAGAAACACAGGGGGAGGACTATCAGCAGCAAATAGTGTCATATTATTGCCCCTCAAATAGGCTCAACATTGTCAAATATTAACGTGAAATCATTAAACATAACAATTGAACAGAATGTATTGATTTTGGCAATTAAGAGAGTTTACTAAGAGACAAAGTACTGCCATACAGTTTAAGACGAGAGTATGTATGTCTAAGGAAGGAAGGAGAGAATCGAGAGTAAAACTGAAAATGCCAGAAATAAAGAAATAGTTCAAGTTCTAGAAAACATTAAAAGCCAAACTGGAGACCAAGAGATCAGGTAGAGGCCTCAGCCTAATCAGAAAAGGGGCAGCTCTTTGTGTTGCCTGCAGCAGAGTGATTAAGGGTAGACCGCGATTTTGTGAGTCCTGTCTTCTTCATGTGATGGTTTTTAACATCAGACAAATTACTCTATTAAGTCACCTTGGGCTGCCATAACAAAATATCATAGACTGGGTGGCTTAAACAATGGGACCTATTCCTCACAGTTTGGGAACTGGAGACTGGGAAGTCCAAGATCGAGGTGCTCGCCAATACTGTTCCCCAGTGGGGACTCTCTTTCTGGCTTGTAGGTGACTACCTGCTTGCTGTATGCTCTCATAACAGAGTGAAAGACAGACAGACAGAAAGAGAGAGAGAGAGGGAGAGAAAGCGGAAGTAAGTTCTCTGGTGTCTCTTCTTATAAAGTCACCAATCCTATTAATCCTATCATGAGAGGAACCTACCGTCATAATTTCATCTAAATCTAATTACCTCCCAAAGGCCCCATCTCCAAATACCATCACATTAGGAGTTAGGACTTCAACATATGATTTTGATAAATTGGTAGTCGGGGCATAATTCAGTCCACAGAAAATTCTCTGTGCCCTTTTATGCAAAATGTGACTAGTGATAGTACCTACCTCAGAGTGTTGTGAGGATTAATCTATGTAAAGTTCCTGGCACAAAGTAAGAAGTCAATAAATCTTATATTAATTTATACTGTTTTGACTCTGAGATTAGAAGAAAAGTAACCATAATGGATATAATTATGAATGAGTCTATGAGGGTAGATTGGGACATTAATGTAATTCAGCCCTGAGAGCCCAAAAGTGCTCAGTGAAGTTGGAGGCAGCATCATGAGCTCAGGTAGTAGAGGACATCCCTGAATGTGGGACATAAGAGAGAAATTAAGTTTTGAAATATCATTAATGAGGAATGGAAAAGGAATCTTACTAAATGGTGCTGAAAACCCAGCTGATATTGCAAAATTTCTCCAGCACATCTGAGAATCACCTTGAAATATCTAGATCCAACACCTCCCCACTTCACCCAACAAAAGAAAGGACCCAAGAGATGACTTTGGGAGGCAGAGTAGGTCTGACTCTCAGCTCTGCCAAGAGAATTGGGCCAGTCATTTGCCTCACAGAGCTCAGTGACCTCATAACTTAGTTATAAGGTAATATAACATGTGAGAACATAAGCAAACCAATAGTGTAGTACCTCACTTATAGAAGATATTCATACTTGATACTTTTCTTCCTCTGTCTCCTTTTCAAGATCATGCATAAGATCAGAAACTGGATGTCATTCACCTATAACTTAAATTTTTTCCACTATACCAGACTCTTCTCCTTACCAACGCCTTTCACCTCATTCATAGCCCACCATGTATAAGGCTCAGCATTTTAGGTACATTGCAAGAGAAAGGAAGTCAGTCCTACTCTGCTACTCAAGGAGTTGGGGGATAGGGATTACCACACTTTATTTGTAGAGTCTGGGCCAATAGGCAAGCAAGATAGAATCATTAATGATGATGAATATGAAGATGAGAGTGGACACTTTGAGCAAGACATACTCTTGCGAGGGCCTGGTCTAAGTCTTCTTTATGCATTGGCTCCTTATATCTTCACAACAACTCTCTGAGGAATCTGCTCTTATTATCTCTATTTTTCAGTTGAGGACACTGAGGCAATCACCAAGAGAAAGCTGGCAGCTAGGCTTCATTTCTAATCACCAGAAGGAGTCTAGAGACCAGAATAGTTAGCTCTGATGGGTCCAGCAGTTTCCATACTGATACTTATGCTAGATGGATTTAAAATTGGGCTTTGAAGTACACAGAGTATAAGATAGTATAAATATATAATTACCAAGGTTGCTCTGTGAGCCTCCAATCCATCCTCCATCACCATAATCCCTAGGCAGGATCTATTAATAATTTCTGACACTCAAATGTAGAGACAGCAGCAAGGATCAGAAATTTCCCTCAAAGCCCCACCCCCGCCTCCCCATCCCCATGCACAACCCATTATTATGTGACCTGCTCCCAGGCCCACCTGAAAGTATAAAAATACATGAATTTATTTGCTGGTAAAGCATGTGGATGTTGAAGCTTTCTGACATTCAGGCAGTTAACCCTCCTGTTAAAAGCCTGCACCACTACTACAGCCTGAGGCGCAGTCAGAGGAAATGTCAATGATATCCAGAATGCTCAAGAAATAAATGGGCTTTTTTCCAAGGCCCCAGGAAAGAGCAAGCTGAGCTTCGTGAAAACACAGCAGTGTTTGCCACATCCATGGCAGGGACATTCATGTCATCGTGTTTAAAGGAGGGAGTTCTTTGGGTGGTC
This sequence comes from Propithecus coquereli, assembly GCF_000956105.1. NCBI lineage: Eukaryota > Metazoa > Chordata > Mammalia > Primates > Indriidae > Propithecus > Propithecus coquereli. Next base: position 2,182,512 of record NW_012150030.1, on the reverse strand, counting down.
ATTCTTCTGCCCACCCAAATATTAACAGAGAGATCCACAAAATGAGGTAGGAGGGAAAAAATGGGGAGATGGACTTTCACTTTCAATTTTGACAGTTTATTGTTAAGACTTCTGGTGATCAGTCCATTAGTCTGTCTCTCTCTGTCTCTCTCTCTCACACACACACACATGCTCACAAAGATGAATAATGAAATCTTCTTTAAATGATCACTGATGCAGATAAAGCTGACCGCTAGGTAGAAACTACTAACTAAAAAGGCAAATTAAAGATCGAACCCAATGTTGCTAGAAACTATATACGAGGATGTTTTAAAATTCATGTCCTCACTGTAGAGTCAGCTGATTGGGGCTCCCCAGTTCAGGATTCTGTCTAAAATCTCCTAATGAGTTGCAAAGCTGGTGATCACGCTGGTCTGTTTCACCAGGCACATCTTGAGAAATCAGATTCTGTGAATCTTACTTTAAAATGTCCACAGTCTTTGGAGATTTAGAGGGTTGTTTTTTCCCCCCTTAAAGCAGTTATTGAGAAGCACAGATTTCTGTCTGAAGCTGCAATTCAGCAAAATTGTGTTTCTTTAAAAATTTGATAGGCAGATTTACTATCAAAAATCTGTATTTTCAACTACACACATAGGAAATTGTTCCATTCAATGTATTTATTGCTCTTCTGGGAATAGGAAACATCTAATGTGGTATGAAGAAGTATATCAATAAATAATATGAAAACATAGAAGTGAATAAAATAAAAGCACACTTCAATTGTGACTTAAATATAACAGGTGCTTTTAAGCAGTCCCATAATCTGGTCTGGAGGGAGGCAGTCCACTTAGCCTACATTAATGCCAACTCAATTCAAAATAGAATATAGTACCAGTTTTTTACAAAAAGTAACATTGAATGAATTAAACTACCTTCTTTTTAAGAAAACCAGATAAGCCAAAAGTGTAATTGGACCTTTAAGACAATTTTGCAGTTTCTGGAGAGTCTCGGCTATTTTGGACTGTGACAGGCAGCTGGCACAGCAATGCAAAGCATGTTTCAGTTCATTTTTCGGTTGGTCCTTCCTTTGGGAGGATAAGCTGCCAAGAACAACTCAAGGTGCTTTAACAGAAAGCCTTTGCTATCACATTATCTGCGGGCCATTTCAGTGCCCGGAGCAGCTTAGGCAAAGCCATCGTCGGTCCGTAGACTTGTGCTCAATAAGAATGAGGGCACCACATTCTTAGGACAAGGTATCAAACCCTAAAATTTATTTTGCTCTTTCATTGAAAAATGACCTTTTTCATCGACACTTACTAAAATATGGTGGAAAGAAATAGCAGGATCTATATTCCTCCCTGGTCTTTCTTCAGCCATCTTGGCTCATGAGCCAGACTGGCTGGGTCTGACACTTGTCTCTGCCACTTACCAGCTGTGTGAACTTGGACAAGCTCCTTAACATCTTTTTATCTCAGCTTCTTTATGTGTTAAAGGGCACTTTCATAGTACCTACAGCATGGAGTTTTTGTAAGAATTAAATAGGTTGATATTTGTAAAGCTCTTAAAACAGCACATAGCATATGGTGAGTGTTTAATACACGTTAGTTGATATTGATATTATTATCTACACAAGCTAAAGATGTCCTCCCTGTACACTCTCAGACTTTCCCAAAGCTTTAAATACCAGCAGTATTCCACATTAAATCTCTGTATCTCTAATGCCATTCTGTTCTTTGGGCTCCGGATCTGTGATTTGTCTACGTGTGTGCTTTGCCTTCCATTGTCAAGTGTGTGCTTCCTTCTGTCTCTGGCCCTGATTAATGGTGTCCTCATCAGCAATTGTCCAAGCAAAAGTCTTCAAAATCAGTCAGTATTTATCAAGCACTTTCTTTGTGTTTAACTAGCTCTATTAACAGCTAGTTAATCAGTGGTGAATAAAACAGATTTGATCTCTGACTTTATGGAATTTATGGTTCATCAGAAAAAACAGATATTGAACCGTTATCAAATAATAACTATGACTAATGATTTGAAGAATGGGGTGAAGAATGTGTGCAATAGGGACATAAAATGGAAATACCTAAGCTCGTTTGGATGGTTAGAAAAGCCATTTATTCATTCATTTACTTAAAACATATTTTCTAAGCACTCTCCTTAGTTCTAAGAGTACAGAAAACACAACAAAAGTTCTTGCCCTTAAAAAGCCTGCACTCTAGTAGAGGGAGACAAACAATAAATAAATACTTAGTACATTGGATGAAAATAAATGCTACAAAGAAACTCTACTGCTAAGTACAAGAGACAAGTGTGAGAGGTGGCTATTTTATATAGATTAGTCAGGAAATTACCTCTCTGATAGGGTCATGGTTGAGCAGGGACCTGAAGAAAGTAAAGAGATGTGGATATCTGCAGGAAGAACCTTTCAGCAGAGGAAACAGCAAAAGGCTCTGAGTCAGAAGAATGCTCGATGTGCTTGCAGAATAGGAAGAGGCTGAAGTGGAGCAGGCAAAGGTAGGGGTGGATTGAGACGGGGCCAGGAAGGTAGAGGCAGCCAGGAACCACAGATGGTGGGCTGTTGTAAGGAATGGGCTTCTCTTCTGGGTAAAAGAGGGAGCTATTGAAGGTGAAATGATCTAACTCACATTTTTATAGGATGGATCACTGTGCAGAATTAGAGGTGAGGTGGGGGTATGCAGTGGTGGAAGCAAAGTGATTGGTCGGGAAATCTAACGGAGTAATCCCAGGAAGACATGATGGTAGCAGTGGAGGTGAGAACTGGTCAGATTTTAAATATATTTTGAAGGCAGAGCTGTTAAGATTTAATTATTGAGTTGGTAGTGAGGACTAAAAGAGAAATGACTGTAAGGTTTTTAGTCTCAGCAACTGGAATAAGGCCTTTAATAAAAAACTTTCACCATGACCTTATCTTGGGTCATTTTGGTATCTGGACAAACATGTGATAGGGAAGACTGAGCTAAGGAAGATTATAGGAGGAATAAGTTTTGGGAAGAGGGCAGGAATCACAGCTTTGCTTTTGGACATGTTAAGTGTGAGGTGCCTATTCAAGCTTTGCATTGATGAAGAGACATTTAAACCACTACCTTGAGGATGAGTAGGAATTAGACAGCAGAAGGGAAAGTGGGTGGGGTGGATGGTGTGGAGAACAGTATTCCAAGCAGGAGCAATAGCAAGCACTTGGAGTGAGAGAGACTTAGAAATGAGCTCCAACTTCTACACTTCCTAGCTATACAATCTTGGTCAACTTAAATAGGGGTAAATCCTACTTTTCTCATGTGACTGTTGTAAAGAGTGTATAAAGTATTGGTTGGGAAAGAGCCATTAAACTACATTTTAAACATTGCTGAATATCTTAAGTCCTTGCTCTACAGAGGCATTGATAACTACTATCTGAGACCCAGTTACAACAACAGTTCTAGAAAGAGAATCCAGGTAAAAGCAAGGACTCCTCCTAGACTGCTGTCTCCCTTGAGTTGCTGCGGAGGAGTGAGAAAGCAACCCTGATAACATTTTCTCTGTGCCACCTCATCAGGAGGGAGAGTTAGGCCTGGATTCACAGGGACTCTGGGAGGTGGGTGACCTCAGACGTTCACAGGAGACAGCTGTTTGAGGAACGGCATAGTGCTGTGGTGGCACAGTGTCCATCCCAGTTTCAAATAGCCAGTCCCTTTTTTCCTATAAGTTCACTCATGGTTGTAAAACCACATACTTGTAGGGCTAATTTTTTTTTTTTTAACATCTCTAGGAGAAAACCAAGTGCTTCTCTCTAACACCTGTTTCTAAGTAGAAATTTTTCCTCCTCGAAGAATATCACATTAATGGTAATTATTTATACCTGCATTCAGGCTCTCCACTTCTCAGACTTTTTGCCTTCGTAGAAACAATGGCCCCACTAATACATTTGACAAGTGCAGGTGAGCTATTTGTCAAGTGCTGGGTGAGTATCAGAAATACAGTTGTAAGTGAAACACAATTCCTGCCTTCAAGGAATTTTCAGTCCATTGCAGGAAATAAAGAGGTAAAAAGTGTGATGAGCAACACAGGTGCCCTGAAGATAGCCACCTACACTAGACAATTGAGGTAAATGACGGGAAAGTGACATATGGGCTGAGATTTGAAAGATAATAAAAAGTTAACAGGGGAGGGGGAGGAGAGGGAAGAAAGAAAATCAAAATGGAGTTCCAGGCAGAGGGTATAGCTTTTACAAAGGCTCAGATATGAGACACAAGAAGGAAGGGGAAAAGAAGTCCAGTGTGACTGTTGAACAGAGCAGTGTGAAGATCTGGAGTAGAGGGGGGAAGGGAGTGACAGGGCTGCCAACAGAAGCATGTGCCAGGTCATAAGTAGCTTTGTAAGCTATGCTAGGAAGATGTATTTTATTCCTAAGCAATGCAAGCCATGAAGGATTTTAAGCAGGAGAATGACATGACATGATTTTTATTTTATAACAAGCATTCTGGCTAAGGTAAATAATGGACTAGACTCAGAAAATAGGACTAAAGGATAATATATCAGCAAGAAAAGTGAGCTAATAGTTCCTGTATGAGTTGAGGGGTATACCTAGTGTGCTGGGAGATGAGGAGTCAGGGATCAGAGTAGTGGGTATTGGAATTGTTGCACTGGAAAGATAGCAGAGGTAGATATGGTAGCATGTGGTGACTGAGTATGGATGACAAGGCAGAGGCAGCACTAGGTTTCAAGGGATCTGTCTTAGATAAATTAAGCTATTTACCAAGATGAAGAACACAGGATAAAGAACGGTTTTAGGAGGTCCAAGCCCCCTTTAGATCTGAATGTACGAACAACTTCTTCTCAGGGTTCTACGCAATGACAGACATGCATTTAAGTAGGACTATTAACAGTCACTATCCTCTGTTATGGCCTGAATTGTGTCCCTTCAAAATCCTTATGTTGAACCCCTAACCCCCAGTACCTCAGAATGTAATTGTATTTGGAGACAGAGTCTTTAAAGAGGCGATTAAGCAAAAAATGAGGTCATTAGAGTGGGCCCTATCCAATCTGACTGATGTCCTTATAAAAAGAGGATGTTTAGATACACAGACACCAGAGATATTATGTGCAGAGAAAAGATCGTGTGAGCACACAGAGAGAAGACAACCATCTGAAAGCTAAGGAGAGAGGCCTCAGAAGAAACCAAACCAGCAGACACTTTGCTCTTGAACTTTAGCCTCCAGAACTATTAGAAAATACATTTCTATTGTTTAAGGCACCCAGTCTACAGTATTTTGTTATGGAAGCCCTAACAAACAAGTGCACGTACTAAACCAGTGCCTGTCAAACTCTAATGTGCACAGGTATCATTTGAGAATCTTGTTAAAATGAAGATTCTGATTTGGAAGTTTGGAGATGAGGCCTGAAATCCTGTATTTGTACCAAATTCCAGGTGCTGGCCATGCTGAGGATCATGGACCACACTTTGAGTGGCAAGACTCTAAATGAGTATTTCTCTACAAATCAGAACCACTATGATATATCACCTCATACCTATTTGGATAGCTACTATCAAAAGGACAAGAGATAACAAGTTTTGGCAAGGATGTAGAGAAAAAAGAATCCTTGTACACTGTTGGTGGCAATGTAGTTTGATAGAGCCATTATGGAAAACAGTATGGATAGGGGAGCAGGCCAAGATGGTGAACTAGAAGCTGCCTGCATACACTGCTGTCATGGAGAGGATCAAAAGTGGCAAGAAGATATTCACCTTCAGATTGATTGTCTAAGAGAGAGCATTGGGAATCAACAGAGAGGTGATGGGAGGCACCTGAAGTGAAGGAGAGGAAAGTGAGTAACCTGTTTGGCAGGATCAGAGGTACACAGGGAAGACAACCACACCTGGGGAAGAGAAAGAGGAGAGAACCCCAGGGTTTCACACTTCCCCTGTGGACATTGCAATTGGAGCTGCAGTAGGTCCACCCTACCACAGCAGGCTGACTGAAGACTGTGCAGCAGCATTGCTCTGGAGAGAAGACACAGCAGGGTCCTGCTGACTTATGAAACCTGGACACTGCAGCTGGTGTCATTTTGAGGTCCCAGCCCCAGAGCACTGTGTCTGCTCAGGGGTCAGATCCATAGCTGTTGCCTCCCCATCACCCCTGCTGGGCTGGGGGTGGGTGGACAGCACCTGCAGTCCCAGGTGCCCACTACTGCCATCTGGATGGTGCAGCTGCCACTGCCATCACCTGAGTAATTCCACCACTGCCGGACCTGGGCAGGGCAAATGTTCATGCTGCATGTGCCCACTGCCCATGACAACCTTAGAGGAATGGGGAGAAGCAAGAGAACAGCAATGTTAAAGGCTCATAGTGCATCCACTCCTTTCCTGCTTGGTCAGCCTTCCAGAATAGGATTTAAGTGTACCATTCAGGGATCTCTCCTTCTCCTCACTGAGCAACAGAGTTCCCAGCAGAGGAGAACAGGTGTACTGCAGAGCTATCTGTCTTAAGCTGAGAGAAGAGGCTTCAGATGGGAAGGAACCAGCATAAGAACTCTGACAACATGAAAAAATGGGCTGTTTTGACATACCCAAAGGATCACAATAGGTCTCCAGCAACAGACTTCAACCAAAAGGAAATTGTTGAAATGTCAGATATGGAATTCAAATTATGCATGGCAAGTAAGATCAATGGGATTGAAGAGAAAGTTAAAAATGAACACAAAGAAACCAAAAAAATAATTCAGGACATGAATGAAAAATTCACTAAGAAATAGATAATACAAGGAAAAATGTAACAGAACTTCTAGAAATGGCAGAATCATGTAGGAAGTTTTGAAATACAGTAGAAAGTTTTAACAATGGACTAGACCAAGCAGAAGAAAGAATTTCAGAGCTTAAAGACAAAGCCTTTGAATTAACGCAGTAAGCCAAAAAGGTAGAAAAAAGAATCAAGGATATTGAACAATCTCTCTGAGAAATATGGGACTATGTAAAGTGAAGAAATACAGAATCATAGGTATGCCCAAGGGAGAAGAAAAAGCAAAAAGCATGTGTAAAACCTATGAGACAATAATTGGGAAAAATTTTCTTGGTATCACTAGAGATTCAGACATCCAGATACAAGAAGATCATTGAACATCTGGAAGATTCATGGCAAATAGGACTTCACCAAGGCACATAATCACTCTGGCCAAAATCAAAGTGAAGGAGAAAATCCTACAAACTGCGAGATGAAAGCATCAAGTAACTTAAAAAGGAAAACTCATCAGACTAATAGCAGACTTCTCAACAGAAACCTTACAAACCAGAAGGGATTAGGATCTCATTTTTAGTCTTTCTTAGCAGAATAACTGCTAGCCAAGAATTTTTTATCCTATGAAACTAAGTTTCATAAATGAAGGAGAAATAAAATTTTTCCCAAATAAACACTAAGGGAATTTGTCACCACTAGACCTACCCTGAAAGGTATGCTTAAAAGTGCTTTATGCATGTAACAGAACAATCAATACCCACGAGTGTTAAAACAACTGAAAGTTAAAATTTATAGTTCTTGTAAATAAAACATTAACACAAGGGAGAAAACAAAGCAACTAGGAAACAATCAACCTGATGAACAGAACAGTATCTCACATATCAATACTTGAATGTAAATGGTCTTAATGCTCCACTTAAAAGGTATAGATGGGCTGAATGGATAA
>NW_012150030.1:2163866-2174587 GCF_000956105.1 Propithecus coquereli | reverse complement strand
ACAATCTTATGTATATATACACCTAACACAGGAGCTCCCAGATTCATAAAACAAATTCTACCAGATCTAAGCAAGGAAATAAATGGCGACATCATAATAGCCAGAGACTTCAACATTCCACTGGCAGAACTGGACAGATCATTAAGGCAGAAGATCAACAAAGAAACATGGACTTAAACAGGAATCTAGAACAAATAGACCTAACAGACATTTACAGAACATTCTACCCCCAAAACTGCAGAATATACATTCTTCTCACCAACACATGTGACCTTTTCCAAGATAGATTATATGTTAGGCCACAAAAGTCTTAGAAAATTCAGAAAAATCAAAATCATACCATGTACCTTTTCAGACCACAGTGGAATAAAACTAGAAATCAATTCCAAGAGGAACTCTCAAAACTACACAAATACATGGAAATTAAACAACCTGCTGCAGAATGATCATTGGGTCAATGACAAAATTCAAGATGGAAATCAAAAGATTTTTCAAATTAAATAACAAAGATGACAAAACTTCCAAAAACTCTGGGACACAGTAAAAGCAGTGCAAAGAGATAAGTTCACAGCAGTAAATACGTACATCAAAAAGACAGAAAGATCACAAATTGACAACCTAATGTTACACCTCAAAGAGCTAGAAAAGGAAAAAACCAAATTCAAAGCTAGTAGAAGAGCTAACAAAGATCAGAGTAGAACTAAACAAAATGGAAACCAAAAAATAATGAAAAGGATCAATGAAACAAAAAGTTGGTTCTTTGAGAAGATAAACAAAATTTATAAACTTCCAGCTAGATTAACTAGAAATAGAAGAGAAAGGACTCAAGCTCAATCAGAAATGAAAAAGGAGTCATCACAACCGATACCACATAAATACAAAATATCATTCATGACTGTTATGGAAAACAGCATGGATATTTCTAAAGAAAATTGAAACTAGAACTACTATATGACCCAGTAATCCTTTTCTGGGTATACATCCAAAGGAAATGAAATCATCACCTCATGAACATATATGCACTCCCACGTTCATTGCAGAATTATACAAAATAGTCAAGACATAGAAACAACCTAGCTATCAGTGGATGAATGGATAAAGAAATTGTGGTATATATACAATGGAATATTATTAAATCTTTTAAAAGGAAGAGATTCTGACATTTGCCATAACATGGATAAACCTAGAGGACATTAGGCTAAGTGAAATAAGCCAGATATAGAAAGAAAAATATTGTATGATCTCACTTATATGTGGAATATAGAAAGGAATAGAAAGGTCAAATATATAGAGAGAATAAAATGTTGGTTACCAGAGTCATGGGGAGGAAATGGGGATATGTAGGCCAAAGAATACAAAGTAGCAAAGATATAGGATGAGAAAGTCGAAAAATGTCATGTACAACATGAGGACTATAGTTAATAGTGCATTACATTCAGAATTTTTGCTAAATGAGTAGATTATAGTGGGTAACTATATGAGATGATGGGTATGTTAATATATTCCACCATAGTAAACATTTTGCTATATTTGTATCTTAAAACATCATGTTGCATACTTTAAATATACCAAAAAAAAATATTTTTAAAAAATACACAAAAAATTTAAAAATATAAATAAATATTTCTCAATATTCAGTCCAGGGACTCCACATAGAAAAATCACCTAGGGTTCTTTAAAGGAGGCAAATTTCTGAGACCACATTTTCTGAATCAAAATTCTCAGTATTTTGATAAGAATTGCATTAAATCTGTAAATCACTTTGGGCAGTATGGATGTTTAATAATATTGATTCTTCCAAATGGCATGTTTTTCCATTTGTTTTAGTCATCTATGATTTCTTTCACCAGTGTTTTGAAGTTCTCCTTGCAGAGATCTTTCACCTCCTTGTTTAAGTATATTTTTAGGTATTTTATTTTCTTTGCAGCTATTGTAAATAGTATTGAGTTCTTGATTTGATTCTCAGCTTGACTATTATTAGTGTATAGAAATGCTACTGATTTGTGTACATTAATTTTATAACCTGAAACTTTACTGAATTTATTTATAAATTCTAAGAGTCTTTTGGAGGAGTCTTTAGTGTTTTCTAGATATGTGAGATCATATCATCAACAAATGGGCAAAGTTGACCTCCACTTTTCTGATTTGAATGTCGTTTATTTCTTTCTCTTGCCTGAAAGCTCTGGCTAGGACTTCCAGTACTATGCTGAATAGAGTTATAAGAATGGGCTTCCTTGTCTCACCCCAGCTTTTAGGGGGAATGCTTTCAACTTTTTTCCCATTCAGTATGATGTGGCCATGGGTCTCTTATATATGGCTATTATTTTGAGTTATGTTCCTTCTATTTCTGTATTGTTAAGAGTTTTTAATCATAAAGCTGGATTTTATTGAATGCTTTTTCTGCATCTATTGAGAGGATCATATGGTTTTTGTTTTTAATTTTGTTTATGTGGTGAGTTACATTTATTGATTTGCCTATGTTGAACCATTCTTGCATCCCTGGGATAAAATCTACCAGATCATGGTGAATTATCCTTTTGATGTGCTGTTGGATTCAGTTTGCTAGCACTTTGTTAAGGCTTTTTGCATCTATGTTCATGAGGGATATTAAGAAAAAATTCCAAATTTCATATAGAATCAAAAAGAGCCTGAATAGTCAAAGCAATCCTAAGCAAAAAGAGAAAATCTGGAGTCATCACATTACCTGACTTCAAATTATGCTATAAGGCTATAGTAACCAAAACAGCATGGTACTGACATAAAGGTAGACACACAGACTAATGGAGTAGAATAGAGAACCCAGAAATAAAACCATATAGCTACAACCAACTGATTTTCAACAAAGCAGGCAAAAACGTGCACTGGGGAAAGGACTCCCTATTCAATAAATGGTGCTGGGAAAACTGGATAGCCACATGCAGAAGAATAAAACTGGATCCCTATCTCTCACCATATACAAAAGTTAACTTAAGATGGATTAAAATCTTAAATGTAAGACCTAAAATACAAAACATTCTAGAGCAAAATGTAGGAAAAATTCTTCTAGACATCAGACTAGGCAAAGAATTTCTAAGTAAGACCCTAAAAGCAAATACAGCAACAACAAAAATAAATGAATGGGACTTAAACTAAAAAGTTTCTGCACACAAAAGGAAACAATCAACAGAGTAAATAGATGACCTACAGAATGGGAAAAATATTCACAAACTATACATCTGACAAAGGACTAATATCCAGAATCTACAAATAACTCAAATAAATTAGCAAGAATAAAAGCAAATAACCCCATCAAAAAGTGGGCAAAAGACATGAACAGACATTTTCCAAATGAAGATACACAAATGGCCAATGAACACATGCAAAAATGCTCAACATCACTAATCACCAGGAAAATGCAAATTAATACCACAATGAGACACCACCTACCCCTATCAGAATGGTCGTTATCAATAAGTTAAAAAACAATAGATGTTAGTGCAGATGAGTTGAAAAGGGAACAATTATACACAGTTTGTGAGAATGTAGATTAGTACAACCTCTATGGAAAACATATGGATGTTCCTCAAAGAACTAAAAGTAGACCTACCATTCAATCCAGCAATCCCACTACTGGGTATCTACGCAAAGGAAAAGAAGTCATTATTATCAAAAAGACACCCGCACCCAAATGTTTATTGCAGCACAATTCACAATTGCAAAGATATGGAGTCAACCTAAGTGCCCATCAACTAATGAGTGGATAAAGAAAATGTGGTGTGTGTATATATATATATATATATATATATATATACACACCCATATATGCACACACATACCATGGAATATGAATCAGTCATAAAAAGGAATGAAATAATGTCTTTTGCAGCAACTTGGATGGGACTGGAGACCATTATCTTAAGTGAAATATCTCAGGAATAGAGAAACAAACACCACACGCTCTCACTTACAAATTGGAGCTAAACCATGGGTATATATGGTCATAAAATGAGTGATGTAATGGACATTGGAAAGTAAGAAGGGGGAGGGATAAAAAATTACCTATCGGGTACCATGTACACTGTTCTGGTGATGGCTCCTGACTTTACCATCATACAATTCATCCATGTAACAAAAAACACTTGTACCCCCTAAATCTATGGAAATAAATTTTTAAAAAGGATAAAAAAAAGAAAAGAAAAACTCTAGGTCAGGAGGTGGGTCCCAGAAATGTACATTTTTAATAAGCTCACCAAACAATTGTAGGCACATTGAAATTTGAGAATTACTCCCCAAAAGCATCTCTAAGTTCCATGGCCAATTCAATTTCTTGCTCATCTTCCACCTTGTTATTCTTTTCCTTGAAAGCTGAAACATGCTTTGAGGATACCAGCCACTTCAGCGCCACTGAGCCAGAGGCTCTTGTGAAGAGACACTGCCTTCAGCATTTGGGAGGAAACGTTATCGGGAACTGGCACTCAGAATCGAATTTCAAAGCAGCTCACTTATTTATGAGTTCTAGTGCGAAATTTGAAGCATGTATACAATGTATAATAATCAAATCAGGGTAATTATCATATCCATAGCCTCAAACCTTTATCATTTCTTTGTGTTGTAACATTCAAAATCCTCTCTTCTAGCTATTTGAAAATTATGTGTTAGTTAAATATATATTAATATATATTTTAAAAATGAATAAATAGATAAAAAAGGAGCTCACAGACACAAAAGTAATTGGAGACAACTTCCCAGGCTTTAGCATATGAAAGGTGAAAATTGAGGAAATAAAACCTAGAGGAAAAAAAAATGTAGTGATACTTCCAGCTTTCTTCTAAGGAATGTAATTTGCTTCACTAATTGAGGTTTCATAGCCTGCTGGAGGCTTGAAATCAAGGGTATCTCCCCCAGCCCCTAAGGCAACTCTGGGTATAATGGTAAGTAGATACAATTTGCCTGTCATCTGGATCCCCTTGCCTTGTTTTTTTATATTAAGCTTCACCTGTCCCCCCAACTATGTCCTGCTCTTTGCCAAAGTCCACCTCTCTATACCCAGCTCTCACCTCCGCCCCAGCCAGAGGTTGCTGCTCTAGGCATGTCCTCCAGTGGACTGACCCTTGACAAGAGAGGTGCATGATGTCGTGTGGAAAAGCTGGTCTCTCGAGCAGAGCAGAAGACTAGGGTTCTACTCCTTGCCCTTCCACTTTCCAAGCCTTTGAACTCTTCGGATAAGTCTGTTCATCTCTGCAGCTCTCAATTTCTTCCCGTGTGATACAAAGCTGAGCTAAATTGTCTCTAAGACCCCTTAGTCAATACACGACTTTGATTTTACAAATGAATCAGAAAAAGATGCTTTGGTTCTGTTGCCAAATTAACTTTTCTCTAGTTTCCTTTGTAAACCCAATAAATTCAGTTCATTTTGCCTCAGCTTTTTCTCAGTCAGGCTGGGCTAGCAATACATCGGCAGACTGCAGCACTGCCCACACGTATCCTGCTAAGTCCTGACCGCTGTCTGCTTCCAAAGTCAGTGTCAGCCCATCACAAGACTTTGCTCTCCATACTCCCTCGCAATGTCCTAGAACCTCATGATCCCAAATGAGGAAGAGCAAAGCTGTGGTCACTTAGTGGGGTGCAAATTCCTGACACCTGCACTGGAATAAGGGGCAAAGTGTTGCTGACTACAATGTTCCCATAATTTCAGCTGGGACAGCAATTACTATACCCCTGGTTTTTGGAAAATAATTGAGTAACAGCAATCAAAGGCTTCCATACCATTGAGCCTGTACCATACATTCTTAGTGGCGAAGTCCAGGATTTAAGTCCAGGATTTGGTTCACATTCAGGTTCTTTTGCTTATTTTGGTAATTTACCTGACTACTTTGAGTCTCATTTTCTTCCTTTGTAAAATAAAGCAATCCTTCCTTAGAATCATCAGGAGAACTACATGAAATTATATACATAAACCCCTAGCAGTATAAGCAGAAAATAGCAAATATTAAATAAATAAATGGTTAAAAAGTACTATTTCACTTATCATAAAAGAGGACTGAGCCAGGCACCTTATTCCAAAGTGTCAGATCCATGGGACTCAGCTGACCTAAGCATAATAACTATTTCCAGCAAGGAGATATCTTAACTCAAAGAACATCCCCCAACCTGAAAGTGCAAGCTTTGCCTAATGGAAGGTACACCTAAAACCCTGATGTGTACATTCTGTTGTTGGCTTGTATGTCTTTAACAGAGAGAGCAGTACTTTTCCTTTAATGAGCTCTTCCACAGTCTGGGGACACTGGGGGACCATTAGAATTTTCCTCTGCAAAGTAAACAAGGCTCCCGGTTCCATAGTAACCACAGCTGAATAATTCAAACTGAGCAGCTTACAAAATCGCAATTTACCTAAGGATGTTTTTATAGCCCCCTTATGTTGTAATCCTAATGAAAGGGCTTCTCATCAAGGCTGTTATTATTCCAAGAAAAAACACACACTCATACACACACAAATACACACACATACACGCCTTATTTTCAGTATTTTCTCAGTTGAGTACTACAAAAAAAGGGAGAATATTTATAAGTGAGTAATGTTACTTTCCCTCCCAATACTTGAAATGGAGCTTTGTTTTTGAATTACCACACATCTGATGCATAACTGGAAAGAGAGAGAGAGAGGACCCTCTGTAATCAGCTGAATCACTGATTACACCTGCAATGACTGTCAGACATGTAGCTAAGAGCAAAAAGGGATTCACACTAGCACAGAACACACACAGCCACTTTCCGCTTGCTTTCTGCTAGTACTCAGAGGCATATCCACAAACCTCATGGACCAGAATCACCGGGAGAGATTTTTTTTTTTAATTACAGACTTGGAAATTCTACCCCTAGAATTTCTCATTCTCTGTATCTGAGATAGAGCTCAAAAAGCAGTGGTTTTTGTTGTCGTTCTTTTCTTTTTTTTTTCAATCTTCTCTCGAATGATGCACAGTAAGATTTAGCAGTCGTTGACTCCCTAATCTGGTTATGCATTGCACTGCCTGAGCTAGAAATGACTTCCAGGCTAGGAAAAATTCACTCTGACTCCACACTGTCTGTCTTTAAAATATGTGGCTGAAGTGTGGGTAGAGGAAATGGATCTGCACATCAACAATTTTCAACTTTAAAGGCTAAGATTCTCTCAAATCCAATTTTTAAAAAATTAAATAATCAGAACTAAATTTTTTGGATCACTTGATGAACCAGAATAAAGAGGGGAACATTAAAAATAAAAATATACAAGGATTTCATTGTAAAGAAAGCAACTTGTGAGGAATGGCCCAGGGTTTATGTCTCACTCACTTTCAGCTCCTTCTGTACAGGATTATCAATTAATTAGCATGCCGACCAGACAGAGGCATTGCAGCACCCTGAATCTCCAAAGCAGTGTTCAGTTATGTTCCCCACACCACGCTAATTGTTAGGCCTGAAACATTAACACTCCTCTTTATGCCTGATAGTCTTGAACTTCAGGCCTTCCAGAATGCCCAACACCAAAAATGAACCTTCTATACCAGAAGTGTGTTTAAAATATGAAATACATAGACCAACGACAGAGTATTCAGAACCCTGGTCCAAATAAAGAGCTAAGATTCTTTCTGTCACTTCAAAAAATGAGGATGGAAGCAATGACTGCCAAACTGAGTACTTATGGAGAGATTTTAAATACATTTTGATTTAAAAGTTGTATCTGTAGTTAGCTGGTCATGAAAGAAGAGGATCCTAGACTAAGAGCACAGGAAAAAGTAATGTATTTGAGCTTGAAGTTCAACTGTCAGTAATCCACACCAACCTAGTCTGAGGTCAAGTCGTATGACATTATTTAGACTGGGAAGGGAAGAAAACATAGATTAGGTTGTTTGCAACATAACTAGTTTTCTAGTTTATTCTCAGTTATCCGTAAGATCCCAAAGTAGATCTTTGTTAGATACTTTACCTATCTCATTTTATTCACACATTATGAAGTAGCTCTTTTTATCTCTGTTTTATAGATGAGAAAAATGAGGCTCAAAGGCATTGAGTAACTTTCCGAAATGCAAATAACTTGCAAAAATGGAACTAGAACACTTCTTTCAGTTCCTCAAATATCTTAATCTCTTTCTCTCGCAATATCTTTTTTCTTTTGTATCTGTTGGCAAAATGTGATTATAGATTCATTCAGTGACTGTTTATTTAATGAACTCTTACTAATCGATGGGTGCCATGGGGACAGGGACCTTGTCTGTTTTATTCTTTACTCTTTATCTAGAACCCAGCATAATGTCTAACCTATAGTAGATTCTCAATAAATATATACTGAAAGAATTAATAAAGACTCACCTGACTCCTAATGTACTCTTTCCTCTCTGACATTTGATTCTCTTCCATAACCCGTTCCCACCATCTGGACCTTCACAAAACCCACCCAGTTTTATTGTTAGTGCACCTTTATTATCAGCAAGATGCAAAAGATTACTCAGATTTACTTTTCAATTGATCTTTTCTGCATTATATATAAACTCTATAGAAATATAAAGAGCTAGATAGTTTCTAACTTTTCCTAGGAAGATATAAAGCCACAGAAGCCCTAAAGAGAATTTCTTATATAAAATGTGTGTTAAGAGGCTGCCAATATATCCCTGGTCCAGACAAAGGAATACTTTAACATCTAGATCTTTTCATCTTCCCCAAAAGCACTTCATCCAGAATTCATTTTTTCAACTCCCCTCCTTTCCTGAGGTAGGGTAAGCTTGGATGTGCATGCTTACCTACAAATAGCTTCTAATTTTTTCTCCCTATTTTTTTTTTTTACCATATTCACACAGAAGATGCTTCTTCTCCCTTTTTAGGGCTTCTGAAGATTTGTCTCTTCCAGGAAGCAGCTGAGGAGTTTCCACAGCGCAGCTCCTCTGCCAGCTCATTTCAGTTTGAATTCCTCCCCCTCACACTGCAGCATTTTTGTTGTCTTCGTGAAAATGTTATTTGGGGTTCTTGTTCAGGTTTCCTACTTCTCTGTTTCAAGGATAGTGCCTTTGTACTTAAGCTCGAGATGCAGACTTGGTACATTTTTTTAGCTACCACTTTACCCCAGGTGAATCAGTGGACAAAAATACATGTGGGAATCTTGTTTCCTTTTATAGGTGATTACAATCAGAATAGCTAGTTAATCCATCTGTACTTGCCTTGAAGGCTTTGGCATTCATTAAATAATAGGAAATTTGAGTAAGGAAGTATAGCATCCAAAGATTTAACCAAACCGTTCTTCTTAACATTTTATATATCATACAGACACAGCCCATCTCTTAGATCCTTTATGTTTCCTTAGAAGATTTGAGATGCTAATTTTTACCTTTCTGTTTTTATATCACATATGTTCATAATTTCAAATGCACTCTCTTAATTTGGTTGCATAATTGAATGTTCTAATATGTGTTTGTGCAAAACATATTCACAATGTAAAAGGGCATTTGGATGTGTAGAACAGTGGCATAAATTCTGACACAATAATGCAAATCAACAAAGTATGATTTGAATCTGAATAGGATGCATTTTATGTAATATTCACTGGGAAAATTAAAACTCTCATACTCCTGAGAGATGGTAGTGATAAAAGATACATTAAAGACTTATTATGCAGGGCCTGCTATATGCCAGGCATTATCCTGGGTGTTGGAAACACAGAGGAATAAGAGCAAACCTCTGTTCTTGAAGTATACATCAATGCAGAAACAGAGAAACTTGCACTAATCATTAATAAACAATCTGATATGAGCTGTGATTGAGGTATGAAAAATATAGAAAATTTTAATTTGTCTGAAATTAGGTGTCTTCAAAACAGATCTAAGATATTTCTCCAGTGTTATTTTTTCTCCTTTAACTAAATATTTTCATAGGAAGAAAGCATTTGGGTGGCAGATGTGTGGCCTAAGGAGAAGATGATTTAGCCAACTTTTTACAATGGTGTCAAACTATCAGTAAACACCCATTAGGATCAATTCAAGGCAAGGAAGCGGGGATAAATAAAATCATAGTGAAGAAGATAAATGTTGTAGATCATAAAAATCTTAAATAGGGGAGTTATTAAGCCTCAGAGAAAACTCCAAACAATTTAAAACCTCACAATGGAGAGAGGCGTCCACACAGATGCTGTAGTTTATGTGTCTTTACATGGGGTTGTGACAAGGTAGGAAAACTGCTCAAAATCGAAGGTGTATATATAGAAAAGGAAGGCTGCTGAGGGGGCGAGAAGGAAGAGGGACTGCAGTGTCCCGAGAGGATAAGGTTTGCATTAGACAATATGCAAGTCAACAAGAATAGAACTAAGGGAAAACAATACTTAGTCTGTCATGAGGGTACCAAAAAAAGCCCAGGCATGGAAAAAGTGAAAAACAAGAATATCTGTGCCAGTGCTGGACTAAGATGGGAATGCACCAGAAGAAGGAGGCAGAGAAAATGCTCCCATTTCCCCAGAAGCATTATCATCCTTTCTTTAAAGGGTAAAATTTATTAGAGCATACATTT
The DNA here is from genome assembly GCF_000956105.1 of Propithecus coquereli. Classification (NCBI taxonomy): domain Eukaryota; kingdom Metazoa; phylum Chordata; class Mammalia; order Primates; family Indriidae; genus Propithecus; species Propithecus coquereli. The sequence continues at coordinate 2,164,081 of NW_012150030.1, read as the reverse complement.
TTTGAGCTCACATTGTATGAGAAACTCTCTACTGGTAACTGTGGGGTAGGGAGGGAGGGAAGGGGAGGATTTGGGGTGGGAGACAGGTATAACCTTCCAAAAGAAAGGGTCTTTTTGCTGGATGCACTATCATTAGCAAAGTCTGCTGCCCTGCAATTGAGATGATTAGCGATTGCCAGCTTTGAAGTCTGCAGAAGGTTTATAGCCCTCCACTT
>NW_012150030.1:2161816-2163816 GCF_000956105.1 Propithecus coquereli | reverse complement strand
TTTTAAAAATGAATAAATAGATAAAAAAGGAGCTCACAGACACAAAAGTAATTGGAGACAACTTCCCAGGCTTTAGCATATGAAAGGTGAAAATTGAGGAAATAAAACCTAGAGGAAAAAAAAATGTAGTGATACTTCCAGCTTTCTTCTAAGGAATGTAATTTGCTTCACTAATTGAGGTTTCATAGCCTGCTGGAGACTTGAAATCAAGGGTATCTCCCCCAGCCCCTAAGGCAACTCTGGGTATAATGGTAAGTAGATACAATTTGCCTGTCATCTGGATCCCCTTGCCTTGTTTTTTTATATTAAGCTTCACCTGTCCCCCCAACTATGTCCTGCTCTTTGCCAAAGTCCACCTCTCTATACCCAGCTCTCACCTCCCCCCCAGCCAGAGGTTGCTGCTCTAGGCATGTCCTCCAGTGGACTGACCCTTGACAAGAGAGGTGCATGATGTCGTGTGGAAAAGCTGGTCTCTCGAGCAGAGCAGAAGACTAGGGTTCTACTCCTTGCCCTTCCACTTTCGAGGCCTTTGAACTCTTCGGATAAGTCTGTTCATCTCTGCAGCTCTCAATTTCTTCCCGTGTGATACAAAGCTGAGCTAAATTGTCTCTAAGACCCCTTAGTCAATACACGACTTTGATTTTACAAATGAATCAGAAAAAGATGCTTTGGTTCTGTTGCCAAATTAACTTTTCTCTAGTTTCCTTTGTAAACCCAATAAATTCAGTTCATTTTGCCTCAGCTTTTTCTCAGTCAGGCTGGGCTAGCAATACATCGGTAGACTGCAGCACTGCCCACACGTATCCTGCTAAGTCCTGACCGCTGTCTGCTTCCAAAGTCAGTGTCAGCCCATCACAAGACTTTGCTCTCCATACTCCCTCGCAATGTCCTAGAACCTCATGATCCCAAATGAGGAAGAGCAAAGCTGTGGTCACTTAGTGGGGTGCAAATTCCTGACACCTGCACTGGAATAAGGGGCAAAGTGTTGCTGACTACAATGTTCCCATAATTTCAGCTGGAACAGCAATTACTATACCCCTGGTTTTTGGAAAATAATTGAGTAACAGCAATCAAAGGCTTCCATACCATTGAGCCTGTACCATACATTCTTAGTGGCGAAGTCCAGGATTTAAGTCCAGGATTTGGTTCACATTCAGGTTCTTTTGCTTATTTTGGTAATTTACCTGACTACTTTGAGTCTCATTTTCTTCCTTTGTAAAATAAAGCAATCCTTCCTTAGAATCATCAGGAGAACTACATGAAATTATATACATAAACCCCTAGCAGTATAAGCAGAAAATAGCAAATATTAAATAAATAAATGGTTAAAAAGTACTATTTCACTTATCATAAAAGAGGACTGAGCCAGGCACCTTATTCCAAAGTGTCAGATCCATGGGACTCAGCTGACCTAAGCATAATAACTATTTCCAGCAAGGAGATATCTTAACTCAAAGAACATCCCCCAACCTGAAAGTGCAAGCTTTGCCTAATGGAAGGTACACCTAAAACCCTGATGTGTACATTCTGTTGTTGGCTTGTATGTCTTTAACAGAGAGAGCAGTACTTTTCCTTTAATGAGCTCTTCCACAGTCTGGGGACACTGGGGGACCATTAGAATTTTCCTCTGCAAAGTAAACAAGGCTCCCGGTTCCATAGTAACCACAGCTGAATAATTCAAACTGAGCAGCTTACAAAATCGCAATTTACCTAAGGATGTTTTTATAGCCCCCTTATGTTGTAATCCTAATGAAAGGGCTTCTCATCAAGGCTGTTATTATTCCAAGAAAAAACACACACTCATACACACACAAATACACACACATACACGCCTTATTTTCAGTATTTTCTCAGTTGAGTACTACAAAAAAAGGGAGAATATTTATAAGTGAGTAATGTTACTTTCCCTCCCAATACTTGAAATGGAGCTTTGTTTTTGAATTACCACACATCTGATGCATAACTGGAAAGAGAGAGAGAGAGGACCCTCTGTAATCAGC
>NW_012150030.1:2150054-2151441 GCF_000956105.1 Propithecus coquereli | reverse complement strand
GCCATGTTGCATTTGCACAAATATAGTTAACAATACTTATAACTTGTTGCAAAGTGTCACTTAAAATAGTAGCTTTAGCATAGATTTTGCTGATGCAAGATACAATGAAAAGAAATGAGAGCATCGGGATCTGTAAATACTTATTTTTATCTGTGTAATAAACCCTTCATGTTTTCCTATCATGGAAGGTACACCATCTGTACATACGTTCACTAAATTTACCAAATTCAGTCCAACTTCAAGACATTTATCTTGAAAGTTGTTGAAGATATCTATTCCCCATGTTCTGTTTGTAAGAGTGCCCAAAGTGAGTAACTCTTTGTAGCAAAGAAAATCTTCTGTTATGACCTGAATGAAGCATAAAACCTGTGCAGAGTCAGTAGTATCAGTTAATTCATCCGAAGTGATTGAATAATATATATTTTCCTTTGAATAATATATATTTTCCTTTTGAAGTATTGCATGAAGTTGTTCTATTAAGTTGAAGGCTAATTCCTGCTGCCAATCAGTTATCGTTCTACTTGAAAGAGGCAGTTATTTGTACTTTGAAATGTTATGGGGGTCCAAGCACCCTACAGCTTCGACAATGCATTCTTTCACAATTTCTATATCAATTAGTGGCTTCCCTTTTTTCCCCAAATATATAAGCTACTTTATAAGTTGCTTCAGTGGCGTTATTCTCTGGTCTTACTGTGCTTTAAAGAACTGTCTTCGCTTTTGCTTTTCAACTTTAAATTTCTGCAATACAACCTTTTCCACCTCTCCCTCTAATTCAAAATATTTGTGTCCTTATGAGTGTTATAATGCTGGCGAGCACTGAATTTCTTTAATGTTGCTATTGCAGTATGACAAAGCAAGGAGATCATCTTATCTTTAGCAGAAACAAGATAATACTGCAATTCTCAATCCTCACTAAAAAAGTCTGTATTCTTACTTCAGTGTTCTCTTGGTCTTCTTTGACATGACGGGCTGGTAAGCAGACAGAATTAAAAAATACTGTTGAGCTGTGGAACTATTCAAAATTCCACTTCAAACAGAAACACAGTGCACCGTTGTCAAAAGCTGATAACAGACTGGTGTACTCCACCCCCATAAACTCTTGCCAACCAGCCTCGTGTGGTAGTGGCACCAGTCAGGTGGGGGAAGTTAAAACTAAATCATGCATGTAGCAGCTGTCAATTCAGCCCTTATGGCTTACTAATGTTCTAATTGTGCCTTCAATCTGGGAGGATTATTTCGTTCAAACTTATTTTATTCTTTGGTATTTTAAATATGTTCATTTTCAAAATAATATATAAAAGACAAACAAAAATGTATTCATAAAAACAGAAGGATTTATGCTGTAAAATTTGGATTCAGTTAAAGGGCTGCATTTAGGGACCTAGCA
>NW_012150030.1:2149482-2150004 GCF_000956105.1 Propithecus coquereli | reverse complement strand
ATCAAATAAGGCCACATTCAAGAAACTTTAACTAGATACACTTTAAAATATATATTATTTTGTAAAAATCTAACTACTATGTACTTAATAATTTCAAAATATGAAAACTATTCGTTAATTTTAAAGTTACCTAACCTTTTAATGACTTTGTTGTGTCTGTTGTTTGTTGGAAAGCATTTGAATATTTGGTTGCAGCATGGAGGTCTTCAGTTGCAGTTGATCCTCTAGATGGTTATCAGTCATTTGTGACCTTAAGGGCATCTTGATTTGGGTTAGTCAGGAGAACGTAGATTTGTACCAATAAGTGTTTGAAAAACAAGAAAGCATTTTTCTGGCATGTTGCCAAAGGCATGGGTAGTCTACTGCATTTTCCCATATTTCAGTTGGATCTTTCCTAGCATCAAATGATGACTTTAAAATGTCATCTACTGAGAACTCAATCAATTCCATCTGTAGTTCTTTAGGCTTGGTGATATCAAGTAGGTGAGGCTGAAATGCTAATTTGAGTGTGATGTCATGATT
>NW_012150030.1:2142332-2148127 GCF_000956105.1 Propithecus coquereli | reverse complement strand
CTTCAATCTGGGAGGATTATTTCGTTCAAACTTATTTTATACTTTGGTATTTTAAATATGTTCATTTTAAAAATAAAATATAAAAGACAAACAAAAATGTATTCATAAAAACAGAAGGATTTATGCTGTAAAATTTGGATTCAGTTAAAGGGCTGCATTTAGGGACCTAGCAGGTCACAGGTGGCCATAAAATGGCAGGTTCCCCACCCCTGGCCTAGGAATAAATGCAATCATAGAGGCTGTTTAACTTGCTGCTTATTTCTTCCCACCCTCACTGGCCCATAGCAGCCTTTGTGTTCAAATCTCAATCTAGCTATTAAGGAAATCAGCACCACCTTTTGCAGGAGCTGATGGTGTCAGTCTAGGGAAGCAAAGGACTGCCGAGAAGGGAAGCAAGTGACAGGGCAGAATTTTAGAAAAGTTCGGCAGTCTTTTAACTGTCAACCTCCTTTACAGAAAATCAGAAATGACAATCAATTCCTGAGAAAGGGTATAATTTCCCAAACCAGATAAAGACAATACCAAACTGCAAACTGCAGTGAAATCTCAGGAGGGTCTCCCTCTCTCTTTCTTTCTCTCTCTCTCTCATCTTTGTATCTCTCTATCTCTCTCTCTCTGCCTCTCTCTCCTTTCTCCTTTCTCTTTCCCCTCTGCCAACAAGAGTTTTCTCACATCAAGCTGCTTCCATGGGTGCACGTGAATGTGTTGAAAATAGCTTTTCAATTAAATGAGGGGTTAAAAAAGGGTTTTGATTGCCCCTCTCCCCTTCTCTCTTCTCTTGTTTCAATGTTTCTCATCTGTAAGACTCAGCTCAGCTGTCAGATGCTCTGGAATGTCTTTGATAAGCTCCTTGCACTCCCAGGATCTGAACATTTCTAGAGTAGCAGCATCATATTGTACGTTTTTTTAATTGTCTGTCTGCCCTAAAGACCTTGAGTCAGTGAGGATCCGGGACAACCTTTTATCTCTGTATCTTCAGATTCTAGCACAATGTGTGGCACACAGTAAATCAGCAACAAGTATTTGTTATATGAATGGATGGATGAGCATTATATTCTCTATTTGGTCTCTCTATAAGAGAGGACTCTTATGCTTTAGCAAGTCTTACTTTCAGAAAAAGGATATATTCCTCAAATTTTCAGTTATACATGCATTCCAAGTTGTAAGTCACAATTTGGAGAATAATGGGAAAAGATGGGCTTTCAATCAATAAAATCTGGTTCTTAGCAGAACCAGAATTCAGCAATCACGACCCAGCTAACTCTAGAAAAGATACAAAATCTCTCCGAGTCTGAATTTCTTCATCTGCAAAATGGGGAGGGTGATATCTAATCACATGGTGATTATGGGGATTAAGTGCATAACGTATATAAAGCACTAAGGACACGATATTTAGCACACAGTAAGCTCTGTAGAAATGTTAACCATTATCGAAATGCCCAGATACTTAGCACATGGGAGGAGCTGGATAAATAGTAATTTCTTCCCCCACAGCTTTACTTATATGTATGTGCTAAAGGCCAAAAATAACATTTTTAAAAATGTACATTATAGTGAGGAAAACAAGATATTTTCTGCACGGATCAAATATAAATTGATGATGTAGGCTGTGATCCATACAAAGTGGTCTGGGGGTCCTATTTCATCACTGGCTGCCCGGTAAGGTTAGATTTAATTTGATGCATGGGAAGGAATTTTTTATAACTTGCTTTGGGGTATTTTAGGCAAAGATTTAGCACAAACCTTAACTCTACTTGTGCCTGTAGAGATTTATATTCTGCTTCTAAAGTCAAATCATTTAGAATCAACTCCATTGCATATATTAGGAAATAAATACCCCACAAATACACTCTTACATCTACCGAGCTCCCCGGAAGCTGGAAATAGCCATGAATTTTTGTTGTGCTTTTCATTTTTCAGAAATGGCACATATAATAAATAAATAAATACTTGAAAGGCAAATCAATACAATATAACCTTGTTATAAGAGACTCTTTCATGCCTATTTTAAATAGGCTGTCATAAATACAGAATTGTCATTTCCTTCCACATACCAACGTCAACAGGGATGTGATCTCATGGACATAAATTCTGAACACAAGGACCAACAAGAAGCCTGATGCCACACCATATTCACTTTTTAAATAATCTCCATTTTAAATGAAATATATTACATTTCCAATTGAGTAGCTCCATAAAACGCATAAAAAGTTTACATGCACATGATCTCCATACTGATAACATAGAAAAGAATTACAATTTACCCAATGCACAAAAGATGGATTTAACTGCCGTTATTGGTGACATCATTTGATAATAACGATAATAACTATGATAGTGTTCCTTAATGAGTATCTCTAAGATTTAGTCTCTGACTGTAGGCTCAATTTAATTCTTACAACAGCCTGAAAAGGTAGGTATCATCACCCCCCTTTCTCAAGTAAGAAAATTAAAACTCTCATAAACTTTATGTCTACCCTCTGCTTCTGCTTGCTGGACAGACAAGTTTTATATCAAATCATACAAATTTAGACTCAAATTCCCAGTTCATGGATCAAACCTGACCTGTGCATGGTCTTTATCCTGTTTTTCCTGGGGACACCCTTTCTAGAACACTGAAGCAAACCACGGTCCCAAGTAGTTGAAGCGAGACAGGGACTCAAAAATATCTCAGGGAAAGAGTAATGTAGTAAGTCAAACCCATTTTACCACAACTGTCTCCTTTTTTCCACAGAGATTCGGGAAGAACAAGATAGCTATGTCCAACTATCTAACAGATTCGTGATGGAAAAGACATTGTACTTATTTTATTGAGTGCCCAATGACAGAACTCTGACCCAGGTACATGTTAAAGAAAGATAATTCAACTTTAAAGGGAAGTTCTAATTCTTTTCTTCTAACAATCAGAGCAGTTAGTTTTCTGTTCCTGGTAATTTAAACCAGAGACTGAAAAATAGACAATCAAACAACCACCTGCTCCAGTGATGTAGGATTTGAGTAATAGCTTGTTAAATCTACTGGACAACTGTTAAGGTACCCTCCAACCCTGAGGCTCTATGATTCTTTCTTCTATATCTCGGTGTGGAAGTGGGGGAGTTCTGATGTTACACTACATGTGAGGTCAGCAGCTACCTGGATCTCTTGGCTCACTTTAGCCCCTTTAGAAAAATAGCCAGAATGACAGGAATCTGTTGGGGGTGGGGAACCTGCGGCCTTGGGGCCACGTGTGGCCTTTTTACTGAATCCAAATTTTACAGAAAAAATCATTTTATTAAAAGGGGTGCAGCAGAGAAAGAGGAAGCTTTTCTTGCCTCATTTGGTGCTTAAAAAAGAATAATCTTGAAATCAGAAGGCTGCAGAGTCCCCACCCCTGTCAGCCTGCACCACCCGTAATTCAAAGAACGGCAGTATTATCCCTACCTCACTTATAAACACACACAATTTACTCTTGTAGATGATTTGCTCCCCAATTTTCTATTTCCTTCATATATATGATTGTGTAAGGTTTAAGACTCTCTTTTCTCATATATATGAAAGAAAGGGAAGGAGGTGGGTAGAGACCTATCCTCAAATCCTCTCTCATGATGCTCTGGCTCCATCTGGCCTATCACTCACTTGGAACACATGATCAAACATTGCAAAAGATTCTCATCCTCTGGCCCCACCTCCACACCTTCATTCTTCCATAATGTTCTCACCACAAACTTTACAGAGAATATTCATGTTGTCCACATGATGATCAGTAATGATTATGGGCCAAGTACTGTTCCAAGTTTTGCCTCATTTAGGCCTTACTCCAATTCTGTAAGTACTGTCATTATCCTGCATTTGAGGGGGAGAGAGAAAGGAAACTGAGGCTCAGAGTGGTTCTAATGTATGCACGTGTTGGCTCAGAGTGGTCAGGTGACATACATAAGGTCTCCAAGTGAGTGACAGAGCTCGGGTCTGCTCCCAGGGCAGCACTCTTAATCACTATGCTACACTGTGTTCCACCAAATGCCTTCAACCTCCCCTTCTCCACCCTCTCTCCTTCCTTTCTGATCTCTGTTCTTTTTTCCAAGGCTCTCTCCTCCATCTTCTTAGTGACCAAGAAACTGGACTTTAAAATAAGATTTCTCATGCCTGTGTCTTCTCTATTCATCCATCTTTGATCCTTTACATGTTGGGTCTCACTCTCTCCCCTGGCCCAATGCCCTCTTCCAACAAGTTTGCTTAGGTCTCTCCTGTTTACTGCCAAGCTTCCAGAAATCATATTCTGAAGGCATTACCTCTGTTTCTTTGCTATCATCTCCCTGCCTGAACATGTTACAATCTAGAATTGGCTTCCCCACCCCCGTCACCCCTTCAAAGCACCACTTAACCCATCTGCCTTACCTAAATGGTCTTCTCTGCCAATGTCTCTGTGCCATCAGTCCTGTTCATCCCGTGCCTTTCGCAACTCCCTTAGCCTTCTATTCCATTGCACACTCCTCGTCTCTGGTTCTGCTTCTACTTTTTGGACCTGTGCTTCTTTCTCCTCAAGCTCTTTTTCCTATCATCACATCTAAAAATAATCATTCCCCAAGGCTCTGTCCTTGACTTTCTTTCTTCCTCTGTTTGCATTCTGTCCCTCAGCAGTCTCACCTAGGGAACGAATTTCAACCGTCTCCTCCATGCCGTGAAATCTTATTTGTGAAGGTTAGAACCAGCTGGCGCCATTTCTTTACTGTGACTTCTTGTCTTCAAATGTGAGGTCTTCAAGTGTGTTGGGCACAGTGATGTGGGGAAGGACAGAATCCCTAAATAATAGATCTTCATGGAACTAAAAAAAGGGAAACAATGACATTAAGAAAGGGAGCCAAAAGAGAAGGAAGAATAGTCCCCGAGAAAAAGCACAAGGTGAGGGAGAGATGGATAAGATGGAATATAAAACAATATATATTCCAAAAACCATGTATTTGGGGATTTATAATGTAGATTTTTAAATTTAATCAGACATTCATGTGTCCAGATTCCTCTTGATATTTACATCTTTCACCACCCCACGCACCCAATGAAGTGACCTTATTGCTATTTGTCCATATTAGGGCTGGAGAGATGAAGAGAGTAGCAGGGTTCGAGTCAACCTTTGTAATAAAAAATTGTATGATCTACTCACCAAGAATGGATTATGACTATATCTGAGGAAAGCCTGGCGGACAACCTCCAAAAATGTATTGACCTATAATGGAGATAATTAGAGAAAAGTTAGGGAAAAGCTCAGCTAGAAAAATGTTCAGCTATATTACAAGGATAATGATAATTATAACAAAAACAATTCTGGGCAAGGCAATGTGGCTCATGTCAGTAATACCAGTGCCTTGGGAGACCAAGACAGGAGAATCGCCTGGGCCCAGGAGTTTGAGACCAGCCTGGGCAACATGGCAAGACCCTATGTCTACAAAATCATTTTTTAAAAATCAGCCAGGAGTGGTCATGCATGCCTCTAGCCCTATCTACTTGGGAAACTGAGGCAGGAGGATCACTTGTGCCCAGAAGTTCAAGGCTACAGCAAGCTTTGGTCGCACCACTACACTCCAACCTGGGCAACAGAGTGAGATCCTATCTCTAAACAATGATGCATATATTAATAGTGCTTGGACATTTATATGCATATAATTTATTTTTTCATAATATTGCACTGGTTAATACAATATTGAAAATTAATTTTGAGTGGACATACTTGTCTTGTTCCCAATTTTAGAGAGAAAGCATTTGCTCTTCAACCATTATTTATGATGTTGTTTATAGGTTTTTCATAGATGTTCTTTATCAAG
>NW_012150030.1:2106697-2142282 GCF_000956105.1 Propithecus coquereli | reverse complement strand
ATATAGTATATAAGCTATATGTATTACTTCTAAAAGTTACAATACTGCAAAGAAGTTCTAACTCTATTTTATGTATAAGAAACATGAGGCTTAGAGAGTTCATGTTGCTAACAAATAACAGAGCTGAGATTTAAAATAAGATTTGTCTGTTTCCAAAGCTCGTTCCATTATGACATAACTACTTAAATGTAAATTTAAGAATCATAGTGAATTTTTCCTTCATTTTAAAGGAAGGCCAAGACAAACAGAAATATTAAATAATAAAAACTGTGGACTAGACCAGTAACTCATTCTGTCATAGGCCTTAGACCCTCTGATTTTCAGGGCCACTTCTCATTCTTCCTCTATTCTTACATATTTAGCAAAGATATGATGATGGTGGACATATGTTTTCTAACATAGGGAAGGACAGATTAAAGAAACTTAGGATGCAAGTTTGGAAAAATAAAGACATGATGTGATTCATCAACAGTCATGATTATTTCAGGCAAAGGCAATAAAGTACCCAGATTGTAATTACATCCTATTTAAACATTTATTAATTCAATAAATATTTGCTAAGCACCTATTCTAGAGAGAAAATACAATATTGACCAAGTCAGATTAGGTACCTGCACTCATTAAGCTGATATCTTGCTTATATTCCTCAGAGATCAGCTTCTTCAAAAATCATTCTCTGAAGCCATATCCTTAAGCCCCAAAGAATGTAGATATATCTGCTCTCTGACATCATAACATTCTGTAAAATTCTTTCACTGTTTTTCCATATGTTATAATGTGCTTATGTGAACTCTTCCCCCTTTCAGACTGTGATTAACCTGAAGTTAGGGTCTGCAACTTCTTAAACTCTGTATCCCAAGCTCTTTCCACAGTGATTGTCACATAAGAGAAGGCCAATAAATGTTTTTAAAATGGTTGAAAAGAAAAAACACTGGATTTTCATTTTCAGGAATATGGTGTACTAGGGACTTGCATAGACCATTTTGTTGAAATCAGTTTAAATTGGCATATAAAAAAATCTTTAAAAATCATTTTAAATTTATCCATAAACTAACAAAAACATAAGGAATATTTGAATCAAAAACAAGGTAAGGCAATAATCTAGGGAGACAAGAAGATTATTTAAAATAGTTTTTGTTTGAGAGCATTTGCAAACCAGGAAATTTAAGTGTTGGTTTTTCAGCCTTATTAAGATTGAGGGATAAGAATAAAAAATCTAGGGCCTATTCAAGATGGAGATTCTAAAATAAGATTATCCTACTTAAAAAACGTAATCACTGGCCTGGTCTGGTGGCTCATAGCTGCAACCCCTGCAATTTGGAAGGCCAGGGAGGGAGGATCATTTAAAGCCAGGTGTTTGTGATCAGCCTGGGCAACATAGTGAGACCTTGTATCTACAAAAATATTTTAAAAAATAGTCAGGTGTAGTGTGCATGCCTGTAGTCCCAGCTACTTGGAAGGGTGAGGAGGGAGGATCATGCAAGCCCAGGAGTTCAAGGTTACAATGAGCTATGATCACACCACTGCACTCCAGCCTGGGTGATAGAGTAAGACTCTAATTCTAAATTAAAAAAAAAAAAATTTAAAAAGTAATCAACAAAAAAGCAAATGCTCTATTGTCTCTATTCCAATGAACAACAACAACAAAAAAAAACAAAACTGAAGATTTCAAAACTTGGCATCAATGAATAAAACTATCTTCCCTGAGAAATTATAACCAAGAGTTAGACCTCATATTGTTTGTGGACTGAGTTCATACTACATTGGTGTTAAGAAAAGCCTCAGGCCAAGAATTTGCTGGAAGTAGTCTTGGCCTGGTAAGGCCTCCAGATACCCGGCTAAAGCAAATACCAATTCTTTCTGGAGCAACCCACTCTTATCCAAGGTCTCAAAAAATTTCCACAGAAAAAGTGTCACTGATGATCAATAGCTAGTAAACACCCAAGGACAAAATGTATTGTGAAGCAGAGCCAAGCAGAAAAAACACAGAATCAGACCCTCATAGAATGTAAATATTAAAATTAGTGGAAATAATATATTGACCACTTATGTCTACTATGTTTAAAGAAATCAAATAAAGATTTAATGTTATAAGTAAAGAGCACAATAATTTGAAAAAAGGACTAATTTAAAAGAAAATAGACATACTTAAAAGCAGATTATACCTAGCTAAAAAGATAACCAATTAACTGAATAACAGCATTGAAGAAATTGTTCAGAATGCAACATACAGGGATAAATAGATGTTAAGAGATTATAAAGTGCAAAATCTAACACAACCTAAGTTCTGTTGGAGTTCCAGTAGAAGACATGAGATAGAATAGAACAAAGGCAATATTTGAATAATGGCTGGGAACTTTCCAGAACTAAGCAAAGGTGCTGTTACAAACACAAGAATCCCAAAAGGTCTCAAATAAGACAAATGTTAAAATCATAGAATGTTAAGAAAGTGAGGATCTTAAAATCAACCAGGGACAATAGACAGATTGCATTCAAAGGAGCAAACATTAGACTGACAGCCAATTTGTCTTCAGCAACAATGGAAGCAAAACAGTGAGTGATATTTTTATTATGAAGAGAGAAAACAGCTCCCTTCCTAAATGACTATAGCAAAATAATTTTCATGAATGGGGAATATAAAGACTTTTTTTAAAATAAAAAGTTTAAGTTTATCCACCAACAAACTTTCACTTAAAAAAAATAAGTAACAATTCAGACAGAAAATGTGTTCTCAAAACATAAGTCTGAATTTCAAGAAGGAATGAACAAGAAAGAATAACCCTTGACAGAAAAAAAAAAAAACCTGTAATGTTTTAAAATAATAACATTAAAATATACAATAACAATAGATGCAAAAAAAGCATGTGACTAAATTCAACATCCTTTCATGATAAAAAATCTTAACAAATTAGGCACAGAAGGAACATACCTCAACACAATAAAGGCCATCTAGGACAAACCCACAGCTAATATCATACTCAATAATGAAAAGTTGAAAGATTTTCCTCTAACACCAGGGACAAAGCAAGGATGCCTAATTTCACCACTTCTATTCAACATAGTACTGGAAATCCTAGCAGGAGCAATTAGGCAAGAGAAATAAATAAATAGCAACTGAATTGAAAAGGAAGCAGTTAAATTGTCTATGCTTGCAGACAACGTGATCTTACATATTGAAAACCCTAAGGACTTCACCAAAAACTATTAGAAGTAACAAACAAATTCAGTAAAGTTGCAGAACATAAAATTAGCATACAAAAATTAGTAGCATTCTACATACTAATAACAACTATCCTACAAAGAAATTCAAGAAAACAATTTCAGCCTGGGTTTCCTAAAAAAAAGAAAAAGAAAAAAAAAGAAATACCTAGGAATTAACCAAAGAGGTGAAAGATCTGTTTATTGAAAACTATAAAACATTCATGAAAGAAATTAAAAAAGACAAAAATAAATGAAAAGATATTCTGTATTCATGAATTGGAAGAATTAACATTGTTAAAGTATTCATACTACCAAAGCAACAAAAAGATTTAATGGAATTCCTATCAAAAGTCTAATGACATTTTTCACATAAATTTAAAAAAATCCTAAGATTCACATGGACCTCCAAAAATCCTGAATAGCCAAAGCAATCTTGAGCAAAAAGAGTAAAGCTGAAAGTATCACACTACCTGACTTCAAAATATGCTACAAAGATATAGTAATCAAAACAGAATGGTACTATCATAAAAACAGACACACAGACCAATGGAACAAAATAGAGAGCCCAGAAATAAGTCCACACACTTACAGTCAAATGATTTTTGACAAAGGTGCCAAGAACACACAATGGGAAAAGGACAGTCTATTCAATAAATGCTATTAGGACAGCTAGATAGCCACACGCAAAAGAATGAAATCAGACCCTTATTTCATACCAAATGTAAAAATCAACTGAAAATGGATTAAAGACTTAAATGTAAGACCTGAAACTGTAAGATTACTAGGAAAAAAGAAAGGGGAAAAACTTCATGACATTGATCTGGGCAATAACTTTTTGGATATGAACCCAAAAACACAGGCAAAAGGAAGCAAAAATAGACAAATAGGATTACATCAAATGAAAAACCTGCATAGCCAAGGAAACAACAGAGTGAAGGGACAACTCTGGAATGGGAGAAAATATTTGCAAGCCATACATTCAATAAGGTGTTAACATCCAAAATACATAAGGAACTCAACTCAAAAACAAACCAAATAAAAAAACCCCAATAACTCAAAAAAATGGGCAAAGAATCTGAATAGACATTTCTCAAAAAAAGACATACAAATGGCCAACAGGTATATGAAAATACTCTCAAAATAAATAACCATCAGAGAAATGCAAATTAAAACCACAATGAATTTTCACCCCACATCTATTGGAATGGCTATTATCAAAAAGACAAAAGATAACAAGAGTAGGAGAGTATGTGGAACAAAGAGAACCCTCGAACATTGTTGGTGGGAATGTAAATTAGTACAACCATTATGGAAAGCAGTATATTGGTCTCTCGAAAATTAAAAATAGAACTACAATTTAACCCAGCAATCCCACTACTGGGTACATATCCAAAGGAAATGAAACCCATATATTGAAGAGATATCTCCACTCACAAGTTCATTAAAGCATTCATTATTCACAACAGTTAAGGTATAGAATCAACCTAACTGTCTAACCACAAATGAATGGATAAAGAAAATGTGGTAGATAGACACAATGGAATACCATAAACCCTTTAAAAACAAGGAAACCCTGTCATTTGTGACAACATGGCCAAACCTGGGGGACATTATGTTAAGCAAAATAAGCCAAGCCCTAAAAGACAGATGCTGCATGATTTTACTTACATGTGGGATAGGAAAAAAGTTGAACTCATAGAAATAGAGAGTAGAAAGTTGGTTATCAGGGACTGAGGAAGGGAAGTTATTGCAGAGATGTTGGTCAAATGTTACAAAATTTCAGTTAGATAAGAAGAATAAGTTTAAGAAATCTATTGTTCAACATGGCGACTATAATTAATAATAATGTATTATATTCTTGAAAATTGTTGAGAGTAGATTTTAAGTATTTTTCACCACAAATAAAAGGTAAGTATGTGAGGTAATGCATATGTTAATGAGTTTGATTTTGCCATTTCATAATGTATACAAATTTCAAAACATGTTTTACACAATGAGTATATACAATTTTTGTCAATTTAAAAAGTATTTTTAAAATAAGTAAAAAATATGCCAACAATACCATGTAAGTTGGGAAAGGATGAATGGAGATATAGTATCCCAAGTTGTGTGTATTTTGTAGTAGGCAGGTAGAAAAAGCTGACAATCAGATGTTTTGGCTAGTATCAGTTCTGACTATTGAGAATCCAATCAGAATAATCAGAGTTAATACTGTGCTCATATTAAATATGTTGAATATAAATTGTAAAATACTTTTAACTTTGATAAAATATGGAGGCATGTTGTGATTTCTCAGATAATCATGAAATGGATCAACAGACTATATAAATGTAGGGTTTTTAAGGAAAAAAATGAAAGATAGATAAATATCCAATGAATCAAAAAGAAGGCAAGAAAAAAAGAGAGAAAAATAGTACAAGGAGGAACAATAGAAAGCACAAGGAAGATAGGGAATTCAAACCAAAGTAAATCTGTAATTGTTAAATGTAGTACACTTAAGATCAGTTTATTTTATGTTCAACATCTCTAATCATCAGGGAAATGCAAATCAAAACCACAATGAGATATCACTTATCTCCAGTGAGAATGGCCTTTATCAAAAAGTCCCAAAACAATAAATGTTGGCATGGATGTGGAGAGATAGGAACACTCATACACTGCTGGTAGGACTGCAAACTAGTACAACCTCCATGGAAAGCAATATGTAGATACCTCAAAGAACTACAAGTAGAACTACCATTTGATCCAGCAATCCCATTACTGGGCATTTACCCAAAAGAACAAAAGACATTCTAGAAAAAAGACATCTGTGCTAAAATGTTTATAGCAGCACAATTCACAATTGCAAAGATGGGGAAACGACCCAAATGCCCATCAATACATGAGTGGATTAATAAAACATGGTATATGGCATATGTATACCATGGGGTTCTACTGAGCCACAAAAACAATGGTGATCTAGAGCCTCTTCTATTATCCTGGATAGAGCCGGGACCCATTCTACTAAGTGAAGTATCCCAAGAATGGAAAAACAAGCACCACATGTACTCACCATCAAATTGGTATTAACTGATCAACACTTAAGTGCACATATAGTAATAACATTCATCGGGTGTCGGACAGTGGGGGGAAGAGGAGGGCGGATGGGTATATATACATCTAATGGGTGTGGTGTGCATAGTCTGGGGGATGGACACACTTGAAGCTCTGACCCAGGTGGGGCAAGGGAAATATATGTAACCTAAACATTTGTACCCCTGTAATATGCTGAAATAAAAAGAAAACTTTTAAAAAATCAGTTTATTTTACTTTATGTAAAGTGTACCTCAATTAAAAATATAGATGAAATCCTTTAGTGGTAACAGGAAGTTGGTGTCATTTTACATTTTCAAAGTCCAAATATTGCTTATATCTGAAATATAAAAATGTAAATAGGTAAAAATAAAAAGATGGGAAAAAGCCTATCATGTAAGTGATAAATTGGATAAAACTGTTACAATTATAATAGAAACAAATAAACATATTTAAGGGAAAAAGCATTATAAGACATAGAAGTGCACTACAATAATAAAGGTTGTTATTCACAGTGAAAATGTAATTTTAAAATAATAAATGAATAACTTTAAATATTTGAAGTACAAATTTCAGAAGAAGAAATTGACAAATCTACCATCACAATGGGAGATTAGCACAGATTAGCATAGCATCCTTTGTGATTGATAGATTAAGCAGAAAAAGTTAGTTTCTGTAAATAAAATAGCAATAGATTGATCTAATGACAATATATGTAATACTGTAATCGACATCAGAGAAATATATTTTTTCAAGCACAATGAAAATGAAACATAGATAAAAATTGTTTCTACACTATGCAAGAAGACTAGTCTAAATATATTTCAAAGGATTAGTGTTATATGTACCTCAATCTATAGCAATATAATTAACTTAAAGTGTTAATTAGGAAAACACCATAAATTTAGAATTTAATAAACTTCTAAATTCATGAAGAGTCATAATGAAAATTAGCAAATATTTAGAACTTCAAAATAGTGAAAAATACTACAAATTATAAGGGTGCAGCAAAAACTATTCTCAGAATGAAATATGTAAAAGCTTAAAACTTAGAAAAGAAAGATAACTAAAAGTTAAATAACAAAGCACCTATTTTATGAAGTTGCAAAAATAAAGAAAAATTTAAGATAAAAAAATGAAAAAATGACTTTAGAAAGAGCAATATAGTGAGTCTCAAAAAATACACATGTTGGATCTTTAAAAAAACTGTCGAAATTGACAGCTCTCTCCTAATATCGATGAAGCAAAAAAGATAAAGGAAAATAAGCAATATTATAAATTAAAAAGAGACAATACTATACATTCAGTAGATATTTAAAAGACGAGCCAATACTCTAAACCTGCAGTCCCCAACTCCCAGGTTGTGGACCAGTATCAGTCCGTAGCCTGTTAGGAACCAGGCTGTACAGCGGGAGGTGATTGGCAGGCAAGCAAACCAAGCTTCATCTGTATTTACAGCCGCTCCCCATCACTCACCATACCGCCCCCACCCCTGGTCTGTGGAAAAATTGTCTTCCATGAAACCCATCCCTGGTGCCAAAAAGGTTGGGGACGGCTGCTCTAAATAACTTGATGCCAAAAGTTGGAAAACTTAAATGAAATAGATATATTTCTTTAAAAATGCAACAAAACCTGATTTATAAAGAAATAGAAAACCTGACTAGGATTAGTAACAATCAGACAGTTGTGGCCAGGCACAGTGGCTCACGCTTATAATCCCAGCACTTTGAGAGGCTGAAGGGGGAGGATTGCTTAAGGCCAGAAGTTTGTGACCAGCCTAGGCAACATAGCAAGACCCCAGCTCTACAAAAATTTAAAAAGTTAGGCAGACATGGCGGTGTGCCTGTAGTCCCAGCTAGCCAGGAGGCTGAGATTGCTTGAGCCTTGGAGTTTGAGGTTACAGTGAGCTGTGGAGTATTTAGGGGGAAGTAAACTAAAAAACGTGTGAGACCTCTATAGAGAAAATTATAAACTGCATTGAAGGACTTTTAAGAATCCCAATAAATAAAAATGTATATCATGTTCATGAATTGGACAGCTCTTACCAATAGCAATTAGATTCCATTTCTCCCCAAGTTATAGATTCAATACAATTATTAAAAATCCCATTTTAGGGGTGTGTGTGTATGTGTGTGTTTATGTGTTGAACTATCCCAATTATTATGGCTGCATGACAAATTACCTGGAAATTCAGTGGCTTAAAATGACAGCCACATTGATTTTATTCATGAATCTGCAATTTGGGCTAGACTCAGTAAGAACTTCATGTTTTTTCTTAACTAAACATCCCAGCAGTTGGACCTGCTTAGAGGAGGGCATTAGAAGTATCTGCAGGTTTGTTTTCATGTTTGCCAACTGAGCCAAGGGCTGGAGCAGCTGAGGTTGGAACAGCCAGGGCATCTTGGGATTCTCTCTCTGTTTCTATGTATTCTTTCCGTGTGATCTGTCATCACTGTTGCTTTAGGGTAGCCAGACATTTCACAGACAGCTCAGTATTCTCGAGGTGCATTAACAGCTCAAACAGCTCTTATGACTCAGACTTGGAAGATTTACATCACTTCTGCCATAATCACAGAACTACACAGATTCAAGGGGTGGGAACATAGACTACGCTCTTGATGAAGAACTGTCAGTGTCAGATTGTACAAAGAGCTTGTGGACTGAGATAAATTAATGGAGTGAACTCTGAAAAATACAATATTCCACAAGAACCTGTAATTGTTATGGAACAACAAAAGGTCATAATTAGCCAAAATATTCCTGAAGAAGAAGAAAATGCCAAGACTTATTATAATACAATAATGCAGTGTGGCATAGGGACAGATAAATTGACCAAGAGAACAAATATATGGGCTACATACATAGGTACATACACACATATACACATATGTACCTTAAATACACAGAACATATCTGTCCAATTCATGCATATATATATGCACACATACACATACATGTATATGTATATTAAAGACATATAAATATATTAATATATGGTTAATCATAAAGGAAGATATTAAATGGGAGCCTAACTCATACCATACACAAAAATCAATTCCAAATAGATTAAATTTCTAGTGATTTATCCCTACTGATAAACATTTTTTCTCTTTCTTCCAAACGTTAAAAAAAATACCCTTTGGAAATACAATCAATTTAGTCTTCTATCATTGTTAATTTTCTTACTCTCTTTGTCTGATAGTCAATTATCCTAAGGCAAACTACTTTGCGTGCTCACCTGAGCATTATTTAATTAAAATAATTCAAATGCCACATATGTTAATTGTCCTAAATCATTGTGTCAGAAAGAAAAATTGAACTATGGCTCTGCCTTTCTAATCATCTCTAATTTTGGGGGAAGAAACTGAGGAAAGGATCAAGATTATGTGTAAAAATACCACCACTCTTATAATCTACTACCACTTAATTCAATAGGGAGTTTTGTTTTAGCTCTTTTCCTTTCCCCAATTGGCAATAATAGGTAGGGACGCAGTAAATGTTTTATTTACATTTTGATTGTTCACAAAGATTCCAAATTTATAAGAACCTATTTGTATTTGGCAAGCATTATTGTCAAACAGCTGTGAATATCCAAGCTTCTCAAAGCCTAACATTAACTGAGTTTTTCTAAGAAAAGTTGCAGATACAGCCTGTCTATCTGCATTCACTCTTGGCGCTCTGTGCATTTTTATTCATTCATTGGCTCATTCATTCTTTAATCACTTTATACTTGTTTATCTCTACATGGTTACTAATATGTGCCAGACCTTCTTATTGATTCTGTGTTTTTATTAGTAAACAAAATAGATACAATTTTTTCTCTTACAGGATTTAAATTGAGGTGGATGGAAACAGAAAATAACAATATAAATAATAAAGACATTGATTCTATCGTAAGTTAAAAGATAACAAATGCTGTAAAAAAGAGAGATAATAAAAGGATTGGGGAGCTGAGGGTCAGTTAGGTTTCTGTAGGTCACCTCAGTCAGGAGGAAGCTGAGAGATTTGAAGCAGGTGAGTGAAAGCGGAGTGATTTTTCTTGGCATTTTGCAGTGGTGATGAAAATCAGTCAGATGATGAAGTTTAGGTTCATCATGATGCTTATCCTTCCAAAATGTCAAACGTTTTTGCCCTTGGTCCTCAACAACAAATTGTGTTGTGATAGAAAAAGCAAATGTTTCTGAGTTAGGACATGAGATTTTGTCTCACCTCCAAATTACTAGTCCCATATCCCTAGATAAGTTTCTTAACTTTCTTCATTTTAATTTACACATCTGTAAGAAATGAATGTAATACGTCCCTTTTTATATGATTGAGATTGTTATTAGTTTTATGTGATATTAAATGGATGTATATATAATTCATATTGCTTTATGCTACCACTATGTTTCCTGAAGATACTTTCAGGATTAAAAAATGACAAACATAATAGTCTATAAGTAAAGTTACAGGCGAAAAAAGTAAATGACACTATATTCACAGCCACTTAACTAGAGTAGAAAAATAATGATTGCCTTACTATTGCATTCAGTTAGATTATTGAGTGCCTACCGTCAGTTTTAGATTCCAGAAATTTGAAGATCAGCTAAAATTTCTCTTTTCTCACATTATTTAGAACTTAGGAAAGAGGCAGAGCTATAGTCAATTAAAATGTAATATGACAAATGCTGGAATGGAGTAATACTAGATCTACAATGTAAGTATCAAGAACTCCCTGAAACTGCCTGAGAGAGGTTGAGGAATGTTTCAAAGAGGAGGTAAAAATTGGAGCTGTCATTTGAAGCACAGACTGGCACATACAAAAATACATTTAAAAGAGAACAGGTGCAATGGAACCAATGCACAAGAAAGCTTAACTTTTTCAGGGTTCTCCAAGCAACTTTCTCTGACAAGAGCAAAGGTTATAAAAGAAGATCAACAAATAAAGGAAGAGAAGTTAGTTAGGACCACATCACTGACACTGCTGACTTTATCTGATACATAGTGTTAGGAAATGCCATGGTCAGTTTTGCAATTAAGCTCTACTGCTATGGTGATCATTTAGAAAATGATGAGACTGGAAAGGGAGAGATAAGTTAAGAGACTGTGTCTCGTAGTGCAAGTGAGCATTTATGAAGGCCTGAATTAATAAAGAGCAGCAAGATTAACCATATTCAGGGGATGCACATAAAAGATAGAATAACTCTCAGTTTTCTAGATAAATTCTGGTTGACATCCATTTAGTTAAGACATGCAAAGACATTTATTTATACAAAATAGAACCGAGGACTAAAAATATAATCAAAAGGGATGCCAGTGTTAAGAGAGAAAAAAGTAAAGAAAAATCTGAGAAGCAGTCTGAGTTAAATTAATATGAACCTTAGAAGAAATACCAATAGATAATAGTATCATAAAAGCCAAAGGAAAAGAAATATTTAAGAAAAAAGAAGGTTAAACAAAGTCAAATGCAAAGAAAGTCCAAGTAAAATAAGTACCAAAAGGTATCCATTGAATTTTCCAGTTAAAAATATATATTAATGAGGCTTTAAGTGATAAAAACCCAAATCAGATGGGCTTAGGCAAAACCAACATAAATCACATGACTGATATACCTGCAAATAGCGCTAGAAATTTAAACAATTTAATCAGTACGTTAACTCCATCACTCAGCCCTGTTTTTCTCTATGCTGATTTCATGTCTTTTCCTATTGAAAAAAAAATTGTCACTTACCTTTCTTCCATTTAAACATCTTCAGGCTTACATTCTCTCAACTTCAAGTCCTGTAAAAAGAAAATTTCCTTTTAACAATAGTTTCTTCAAACACCCTGTATTTCAGCCTCCATGGATCTAATTGACTTGGCTTTTCTCGTAAGCCTATGACTGAAGTAACCAGTTACCAAAGAGACATTATTTGGATTGGTTGGGCTGTAGTAATATGCCCTCCTTAAGCTAATTGGTCCATTTTAATATAAGCTAGGAAAGAGAGTCTACAATACAGATTCTAGAATAATACCAGACAGGTAATGAGTGCTCAGCAAATAATTGTTGAGGCTTCCAGTTCTGGCTGTGGCAGATTATCTTGTATCAGAACAATTCAACCATGAAGGAAAACTATGAAGACTGGAAAGAACTGGATTGAAAATTTTATATTTTCACACACACTCCAGTGAGTTTCTAAGATACTTCAATGGCCAAAGTCCCACAGAGAAGACAAAGACAAAAGGGTAAGACCTGTAATTAGCACCATTTTTCTCAAGTTACTTGCCAATTCACAAATAGAAGCTAAGAGGCTCAGAAATTAAGGGAATTTTTCACAAGTCTTACAGAACAGAGAAAACAAACATTGGAGTTCAGAATCTACTAAAGTGAAGAAACTCAGTAAACATACTTCAGATTTTCAGTTGATACCCCTGAATAGCTATACCTTAAAATAAGTAGAAAGTAGAAAAATACCAGAAATTTTAAAAACTATAGAGTTCAGTTATCACTCCTGTCACTTGATCCAATTCATATTTATATAATAGTCCATTCAACAATAGAAGAATACACATTTTTAATAGATTTTATTGTATTTTTTCAGAGTTTTAGTTTCATAGCAAAATAAAGCAGAAGGTACAGAGATTTCCTCTATACTCCCTGCTACCTCTCACACATACAACCTTTTCCACTATTAACATCTCCCACCAGGATAGTACATTTGTTAAAATTTATGAACCTATACTGATACGTCATTGTCTTCCAATGTCCATAGAATTCATTCGTGGTGTTGTACATTCTGTGGGTTTGGACAAATTTATAATGATATGTATTCACCATTATAGTATCATATGCAGTAACATCATTGCCCTAAACACTCTCTGCATCCGCCTATTCATCCCTCTCTGCCCCCTAACCTCTGGCAATCACTCATCTTTTTACTGTCTCCATAGTTTTGCCTTTTCCAGAATCATGTAGTATGCAGCTTTTTCAGACTGGCATCTTTCACTTAGTAATATGCAATTAAGTTTCCTTCGTGTCTTTTCATGGCTTGAAAGCTCATTTCTTTTTAAGTGCTCAATAATAGTCCATTGTCTGCATGTATCACTGTTTATACGTTCACCTGCTGAAGGACATCTTGGTTTTGGCAATTATGAATAAAACTGCTGTAAACATCCATGTGCAGGTTTTGTGTGGACATAAGTCTTTGACTCGTTTTGGTAAAAACTGAGGTGCATGACTGCAGGATTGTATAGCATGAGTATGTACGTTTAGTTTTGTAAGAAACTTCCAAACTGTCTTCCAAAGTGACTGTACCCTTCTGCATTCTCACCAGCAATGAATGAGATTTTCTGTTGCTCCAGATCCTTGTCAGCATTTGGTATTGTCAGTGTTCTGGATTTTGGCCATTTTACCCAGTTTGTAATGATATCTTATTGTTGTTTTAATTTGAATATCTCTGATGGCATGAGAGGTGAAGTATCTTTTCATATGCTTATTTTTATCTTCTTTGGTGAGGTGTCTGTTAAAGTCTCTGGCTCATTTTTAATCACGTTGTTTTCCTATTACACATTCTTTTCAAGCACTCACAAAACATATACCATGATAGGCTATATCCTGAACCATAGAACAAGTCTCAATGAATTTTAAAGAATTGAAATCATACAGAAAGAATTCTCTGACCACAAGGGAATCAAATGAGAAATCAATAACATAAAGATATAGAAAGTTTCCAAATACCTAATAACTAAACAATTCACTTCTAAATAATCCAGGAGTCAAAGAGGAAATCTCAAGGAAATTTTTTGAAATTGGAATGTTCCTAATGCAAAGAAATGATAAATACCTGAGGTGATGGATACCCCAATTATCCTGATTTGATTAATTCACATTGTATGTCTATATCAAAACATCACATGCACCCTATAAGGGTATATAACTATCATGTACCCATAATAAATAAATATAAAAAAAAAATACATTGAAATGAATGAAAATGAAAATACACGTAACAAATTTGTGAGACACAAGCGAAGCACTAAAGCCAGTCAATTATAATGCAATGTTATCAGTGATGTAATGGAGCGGGAAATCTGTAGCACTAGATGCTTGTATTAGAAAAGGGAAAAAAGGTCTCAAATCAATAATCTAAATTCTCATCTCAAGAATTTAGAAAAGAAGAACAGAATGAACACAAAGCAAACAGAAGGTAGCAATTAATACAAAGCAGAAATCAATAAAATTGTAAATAGGAAAACGATAGAGAAAATCAATGAAACAAAACACTGGTTCTTTGAAAAAAATTAATAAAATTGACAAACCCCTTTAAAGACTAGCAAAGAAGAAAGAGGAAAAATTACCAATATCAGGTATGAGACCAGGAAGATCACTACCATTCCTGCAGACATCAAAATGATAATGGGAAATATTATAAACAACCCTACACCCATCAGTTTGACAACTTAGTGAAAATGAATAGATTGATTCCTCAAAAACACAAGCTACCACAGCTCACCCAATATGAAATAGGTAATTTGAATAGTCCTATAACTATTAAGAAGAACAAATTCATAATTTAAAAATTCCAAACTACAGAAATTGCCGGGCCCAAATGGCTTCATTGGAGAATTCTCCCAAACGTTTAAAGTAGAAGTAACCCAACTCTACACATACACTAATGAAAGATCTAAATAAACACAGAGACATAGCATGTTTATGCAGTAGGACTCAGTAAAGATATCAATTTTCCCCAAATTGATATACAGGTTAACATAATTCCTGTCAAACTTTCAGCAAGATATTTTGTAGATATAGACAATTCTAAAATTAATATAGAAAGGCAAAGAACTAGAATAGCTAAGACAATTTTTGAAAAGCAAAATAAAGCAAAAAAAATCAGTCTGCCTGACTTTAAGACTTAGTATATAGCCATAGTAACCAAGACTGTGCATTATTGGCAGAAGGATACACACATCAATGAGTGCAACAGAACCGAGAATCCAGAAATAATCCCACATAAATATGCCCAACTTATTTTGACAAATGTGCATAAACAATTCAATGGTGGAAAGATGGCTTTTCAAAATATGGTGCTGGAAAAATTGGACATCCATAGAGAAATAAAATGAACCTAAGTCTCACACATTATGCAAAAATTAACTCAAAATTGATCACTGACTTAAATATAAAATGTCGAACTATAATACTTTTAGAAAAATATATAGGATAAATCTTTAGGAGCTAAGGATAGGCATAGAGTTCTTAGACATAACAACAAAAGCACTATCCATAAAGGGAAAAAAATAGATAAATTGGACCTTATCAAAATCAAATATTTGTTCTGAAAATACTCTGTTAAAAAGATAAAAAGGCAAGATACAGCTTGGGAAAAAATACTCACAAATCACATATCCAATAAAGGACTAGTTTCTAGGATATGTGAAGAACTCTCGAAACTCAAAAAGAAAAAAAGAAAAAGCATACCAACTACAAAATAAGCAAAAGCCACTTCACTAAGAAAGATACACAAATGGCAAATAGCATGTGAAAACATGTTCAATATCATTGGCCATTAAAAGAAATGCAAACTAAACACAATATGATATATCACTACAACCCTATCAGAATGACTCAAATAAAAAATAGTGAAAACATCAAATTTTAGGGAGGATGCTGAGAAACTAAACCACTCATACATTTTTGGTCATGATGTAAAATGGTACAGTCACTTCAGAAAATAGTTTGGCTGTTTCTTCAAAAACCAAACACATAACTACCATACTAACTAGTAACTGTACTCCCAGAGAAATGAAAATTTATGTTCACACACACACACACACACACACACACACACACACACACCCTGTACAGGAATTCTTGTAAAAGCTCTATTTTTAATAGTCAAAATCTGGAAACAACCCAGATGTCCTTCTACAGGTGAATGGTTAAAAAAAAAAATGTAGTACATCCATGTTATGGAATACTACACAGAAATAAAAAGAAACAAACCATTAATAGATACAGCACAGCAATCCAAATGAATCTTCAGAATAGTATGCTGAGTGAAAAAGGCCAGTCTCCAAAGTTTACATATTGTATGATCCCATTTTATAGGATCCCATTTATAGCTTTTTTGAAATGACAAAATTATAGAAATGGAGAGCATATTAGTGCTTGCCAGGAGTTAAGGAGGCAATGAGGGCAGGAAGGAGGTGGAGGTGCATATGAAAGGGTAACATAAGGGATCCCTGTGGTGATGGAAATGTTCTGCATCTTGACTATACCAGTGGCAACATCCTAGTTGTTATACTATAGTTTTGTAAAATGTTATCATTGGGGAAAACTGGATAAAGCATTTATGGGATCTCTCAGTATTATTTCCTATAACTGAATTTAAATCTATAATTATCTCAAAGTAAAAAGTTTAATTAAAAATAAATACTGTTGAAGTAATAAATGGAGTGGAGCCAACACCCACAAATTACATGGACTAAGAGTAAAGGAAAAATGATTCTTCGAAAAATATATGATGGTATTAACAAAGGAATGGAGAATGAATGCTTATATGCAAACACACAACTGTCCAACACAGAAAAACATCATCAAATCTTATATACTTTAACCATGAAATGTCATTGTTTCATATTTTCATTGTTTATAGTCAAGGATTTGGAAAAACAAACATGATTTATCTTCTATCAATGGTAATCCTGGAACTGCTCACTTTCTGACATAGTTCTTAATTACACTTGGAAAAAATATACAAATATACTACTACTTCAGTGAAGATAAGAATTGTTTTTTGGAGATTGAGAAAGAAAATAAATATATTAGATGTGCAAATAGCATCTTCCTATTGACCTCGAATATTTTTATAAATTAGAGAGTTGCGCAAAATATCTAAAGCCAACCCATTGTGATAGAGCAACTAGCCTGATACAATATTTAACATTCTTTTATGAAGATGCCCTGCATCCACATTCCCCGTGTTCAAAAAAATTGTGTAAATCTGTCTCAGCTAAGCTTGACGGGGAATAGAGGTCGACAAAGGTACCATTAGCATCAGCTAGCATCTCTGCACACTCACAGTGGGCTTAGATTGTTAAGGGAACAGTCTAAAGCAGATTTTTCTTGAATTCACCAAAGACTTTTTAACTGCCTTTGAACATGCGAAAAGTCACTATCCCAGACCACTGAGGAGAGTGTTGCCTGTTTTGAGCAGTTCATATTTTTAATTGAATATATCACTTCACTCTACAGTGGTACCACATCCAAGGATCCATTGCAAGGAATAAGTATGACTACTCAACAAAGCAGTATACAAGCCTTTCTAGTGAGGCAAATCTAAGGGTGGTTAACAGGCAATTGGCCTGTAGGGTACCTTCCTAATTTAAGATGTCACAATTTCATAAATGGTACTAAATGTTAAAATGATAATGAGCACTCACATGTGCATGGTGCTTTGGGGTCCAAAAAGCACTTTCACTTCAGTGATTACATTTTATTCTTACAATCATCTCTAGGAGATAATTAATCTTTCTCTTTTACACATGAGACACCAAGATTTCAACAGATGAAGTGACTCCAAAAAATTACACAGCCAGTGAGTAATGGTATGTGGACTTGAACCCAGGTACAAATTGAACGTGTACAAATCTCTGGCTCTCTGCAGATACCTTATCCTCATGATAATGCTCCTGGTGCCCGAGTAGCAATGGAAATCAAATAATTTCTTTCAAAGAAATAAAATCTGCTCCAGGTTCTCTTATCTACAATTACATTAAAAACTGGCTTGATTATAGGTCTGAGAACTGGATAGTCTTGGAATGGTAGTCAGAAGAGCCTCATTCATTCAGTCACCAGCAAAAGCATTACCTCTCTTTGTTTTTTACGCACATGCAGCATACTCTTTCATAGACCTCAGGCACATTTACACAGCATATTAATAAAAGACAGTGCCTGACCCCAAGGATTACAGACTTGGTATGTAAACTCAAAGCGAACAGAGAAGATATGTACTCATAGAGGTTTACATGCACACAGACACACACACAGACACACACACACACACACACACACACACCTGCTGGTATCTGAATGAAAAGAAGCTAACTCCTGACACTCAAAGCCAAAATGGTTATTAGGTAAGATGCCATTTTCCTAGGAAGTGTCTTTTTGGAGTCAGTAAGATGGGCTGCTTTTCTAAGGTCTGCAGGAGAATATTTTTCAAAGTTTAGGATAGTTCTCCACATAAGGTTCTCTTTTCAAAAAACCCCAATTATTAATAGTTTTTTTCTATAATAATATTATGTTTGGCACTGAACTAGGGAAAAGTTATATATATGTTATGCCTACTTATTACAAAAATACTATTGGATAGGTATTTGCATCCACATTTAACTGAAGTATAGAATGTGGTTCAAAGAGGTTAAAATTACACGCTCAAGATATTACAGCTGGAACTGGAACTCCAGTCTAAGTATGTTGAACTACAAAGCCTACTTTCTTTCTACTATACAATCATGTCCCAATTTTATTTTAAGGATGTGATCACCCATCTTTTTCCATCCCTTGTCATAAGTAATTGGCAGATATTAGAGTTAGGAAAGATAGGGATACTCTGCCCCTTTTCTGTCATTTGATAGTAGGAGGAAGGGAAAGGCTATTCTTTGAGAAGAACACCATGCAGATACCCCAAATGAAAAGCAACATCTGTATAATGTAGTACTGGTATAGGATAAACTTATAAACAAATGGAATAAAATTGAGAGTCTAAAAAAAACCCCATACATCCACAGCCAATTGATTTTTGACAAGAGTACCAAGACTATTCAATAGGAAAAGAATAGTTTCTTCAATAAATTATGCTGGTATGACTGGATTACAATATGTGAAAGTATGAATCTAGACCTCTCTGTCACACCATATACAAAAAATTAACTCAAGATGAATGAAAGACCTAAATGTAATAGTTAAAACTATTAAACTATTATAAGAAAACATAGCGGCCAATCTTCATGATTTTGGATTTGGCAACAGATTCTGAGATTTGACACAAAAAGCACTAACAACAAAAAAAAACAGATAAATGGTCTTTCTAAAAATAAAAACTTACATGCATCAAAGGATATTATTAAGAAAGTAAAAAAGCTACTTACAGAACAGGAAAAAATATTTGCAAATCATATATCTGATAAGGTTTAGTATCAAGAATATATAAAGAACGCTTAACAAAAAAACAAAAACAAAACAATTAAATAATGGGCAAATCACTTGAATAGACATTTCCATAAGGAAGATATTATACAAATGGCTAACAAGCACATAAAAAGATGTTCAACATCATTGGCCATTAAGGAAACGGAAATCAAAACCACAATGAGCTACGTACAGTGTTTTAGACCTATAATTTCAGCTGCCTGGGAGGCTGAGGCAGGAGGATTGCTTGAACCCAGGAGTTGGAGACCAGTCTGGGCAACACACCAAGACCCCATCTCTAAAAAAAAATAAAATAAAAAACAAGTTAGCCACGTGTGGTGGTATGCACTTGTAGTCTCAGCTACTTGGGAGGCCAACGCAGAATGATTGCTTGAGCCCAGAAGTTCAAGGCTTCAGTGAGCTATGATGGTGTCACTTTACTCTAGGTTGGGTGGCAGAGTAAGATCCCACCTAAAAACAAAACGAAGCCAAACAAAATCAAAAAAAGAAAAAAAGCACATTGTTAAATCCTTTCATGCCCACTAGCATCACTATAATAATAATAAAAAAAAATCAGAAAGTAACAAGTGTTAGTGAGGATGTGGAGAAATAGGAATCTTCATACCATTCCTCATGAGAATGTAAAGTAGTACAGCCACTGTGGAAAACAGTTTGTTGGTTCCTCAAAAAATTAAACGTAGAATTGCAATATGAACCAGCAATTCCACTCCTAGGCATATACCCCAAATAATTGAAAATAGATATTGAAATAAATACTTGTCCCTAAGTCTTCAAAGCAGCACTATGTGCAATAGCCAAAAGGTGGAAACAACCCAAATGTTCATCAACAGAGGAGTGGATAAGTGAATTGCGGTATAGGCACACAATGTAATGTTTATTCACTCATAAAAAGGAATGAAGTACTGATATATGTTATAACTTGGATGAACCTTGGAACATTATGCTAAGTAAGCCAGATACAGGTTACATGTTTTATGATTATTTTTATATGAACTATCAAGAATAGACAAATCCATACAGACAGAGCACAATTAGTGGTTGTCAGGGGATGGGAATCAGAGAAAATAGAGAGTGATTACTTACTGAGTAGAGAACAGAGGTTTTCTTCTGAAATGAAGAAAAAGTTTTGAAACTAGAGACAGGTGATGGTTTCACAACACTGTGAATGCACTAAATGCCATTGAATTGTGTAGTTTAAAAGAGGTGATTGTATGTTATGTGGATTTCATCTCAATTTTTTTAAAAAGTGAGCAACTCTGAGCTCAGTCATGACCTCAAATGCCTCTGCTATTTTATGTCCAAGGTAAACTTGGGTAGACCATGATCTCTGTGTTTATTGCTCATTTCCTATTTGAATTTCTTCCCTTCATGTATCCCTGTTTTCACTACAATAGCTAGGTCTCAGGATCAAACATCCCACTCCATTTAGCTCCTATATGTTTAAGTAATGTCCAAAATGCACGTCTTTACTTTGTAAAACATCCTTATATCCTCAGTCTTTTAATCTGACATTTTTCTCAGTTTTGAACTTTTCTCCGTAAGTATTATGAGAAAAGCTTTGATAATCAAATATCTTTTGATTTCAACAGAGCACTGAGAAAATGACCGTCTTCAAAGAAAAAAATATCAATACCAAATTGATTTTGTTAGCATTCAAACTGCACCACAGTAAATCTAACAAAACAATTTTTATTAGACAAAAACTTTTTGCAACTATCAAATAAGATAAAAGGTTCAATGAGGAAAACTGAAAAATTTAGAAATATTTATCATGTCAGCGAACAGCAGCATTATACCACTGTTACCACCTTGGCATTAACAGCCGCTAGGGATTATATGATTATCATGGACTTGCAGGTGTGGGTCAAGGCTAAGCCTGGCCTGGGAATTTTGATAAATCCACTTGAAATTCAGGCTACATGACTTTTTAATATATGAGGTCATGTATGTGAAAGTGCTTTTTGAAAATACAATAGACCCCCTTATTCACAGTTTTGCTGTCAGTTACCCTCGGCCAACCTGGATCCAAAAATATTAACATAGTATGAGAAAGAGAGACCACATTTACATAACCTTTATTATAATATATTGTTATAATTGTTCTATTCTATTATTAGCCATTGCTGTTAATCTCTAACTGTGCCTGATTTATAAATTAAACTTTAGCCTAGGTATGTATGTATAGGAAAAAACAGTATATGTAGGGTTCATTACTATCCATAGTTTTAGGTATCCAATGGGGATCTTAGAACAATAGCCCCTGTCAATAAGGACAGACTACCCCCAAAAAAACATCTAAAGTATAAAATATCATTTAAATGCTCCCTGTTAAAACCAATGGTTAAAAAATAAATAATTAAAACTTCTGGATAATGGAATAAGATTTTTAACAAGGATATTCATTCATTCAACATTTATTGGACTTGTTACGTGGAAGATGCCATAATAGGGACCAGAGATGAGGAGATGAATAAGGAAGTCTTTGACCTCAAGAAGTTCTCAGTGTAAGTGCTACAATTTGGATAAAGACAAGATGCAGTCAGAGGGATGATGATTATGATGAATATGAGGAAAGAGAGTGGCAGGTCAAAGAATGCTTCCTGCAAAATAGTACTCAAAACATCACCTCAGTCCTGATGATGAGTATCAGTTAGGCAAAGTAACACAATTTAAACTAAACATCTGGCTGAGAGTGAATCAAACAAAGGCACAAAGCCAACACACATCATATTATTGGAGAGAAATGCAAGTATTTTAATAGAACGCAGAATAGAAAGGAAGAGTACTACAAGTTCAAGCTAAAATGTTAAACAAGGAACAAATTCTGAAGATTGGATGCCTTGATAAGGAATATGCCCTTCATCTTGAAGCATTTGTGAAGAATCAAGTGTTTTGACATATGAGAGACTTGATAATATTTGCTGTGAGTATATCCCCTGGATTGCAGTATTATCTTCAAGGTTAGAGAGACTTCTGTTTCTAGCAATATTGCAGACTAGATGATAGAATACACACACAGTACAAACTCTTCCAGTACAAAAAAAAAAATTAAATTTCATTTTCAACACTGATTTTTGAAATTTAAATTATATTTTTAATAATGAGTGAACTGCCAATAAAAGGGAAACTGAAGCCCAAAATGTCAAAAGAACCTAAATATAGATGATCTCTGTGGCCTTTATTCACTCAGCAGTTTAGGGACATCTTCCCATTCTAAGTACTTGGGAGCCTGGGTTTTAACAGGCCACTCATAACTATCAGGAACAAGAGAAAATGGTTGGTACCCAATGTATGAGGTCAGACCAGTAACCATCAATGAAGCAAAGCCCCCCAAAAGAGAGACATTACCAGGTAGTAAACTAAAAAAACACAGAGATAAAAACTAAGGAAAGTTCTGTTCAGTTTTAGCTTTCAGGTAGAGGGAAGAAAAAATCTCCCCTAAAATTTCTAACCAGGACTCAAGGAATTTTTAGCTTGAATTTATACTACCTGTGAGCCACCCCTTTACCCAAAACATCAAAAGTATAATTTTAAAGTGGCCCCCATAGGTCACACAACCATTATTAGGCAAAAGGAAATGCAAATGCCCTGTAAGGTAATGCACTTTCAAATTGGGCTCAAGGAATTCCCACAGATGGAGTTCCAAGGAAATTATCTAACAATAAGTGAGAATCAAAAAACACCAAAGAATGTGGAAACAATCCAAGTGCCCGTCAATCCATGAGTGGATTATCAAAATTTGGTATATGTTTACAATGGAATATTATTCAATCATAAGAAATGACAGTGATCTAGCACCACTTACACTTTCCTGGATTAAACTTAAGCCCATTATCCAAAGTGGGGCACCACAAGAGCAGAAGAACGGGATCCATTTGTACTCACCATCAAATTGGTATTAACTAATCAACACATAAATGTACATATCAGAACAACATCTATTGGATGCTGGGGAAGGGGGAGGGCAGCGGGAGGAGGGGGGAGGAGGGAGGAGGGCATGGGTATACACAAGGAGTGCAATGCGCACTACCCGAAGGATGGACATATTTGAAACACGGACTTGGGGTCAGGGGGAATCAAGGGCAACACACGTAACCTAAACATCTGTACCCCATAATATGCTGAAATAAAAAAAAAAAAAAACACCAAAGAAATAAATCATTAAGAATTCTACAGAAACAACAAACTGAAGAATCAGAGCCACAAAATCTGAATATAATAGAATTATCAGACAAAAAATATAAAATATGTTCCAAGACATAAAAGAGACTAAAGTATGACAAAAGAAATAAAAGACCATGAAACATGACCCAGGCAGATTTGAAAAAGGACTAAATGGAAATCCTGGAAATAGCAAATCCCATTAATTGAAATTTACAACTCAATAGACAGGTTACCCAACTAAAAGATGGAAATCATAAATTAAATAATGGATCATTAAAAATAAAGAATTTAACACAGAGAGTGAGCAAGATGCTATATATGAAAGAGATATTAAGATATGTGGAGGAAAAACTGAGAATGTCCAGGTATATGTAATCAGAGTTCTAGAAGGAAAAGACCAGGAGGGATGAAGGAGGAACCATTTTAGAAAGAGATACTGACTGATTCTTTTGCCTCTGCCTATAGTGAAAAAGCATGTATCAGACCAACCCTTCTGCTAAGAAGAGCTATTGTACTGGATGAATAAAACAAACAGCTGTTTAAAATCATCAACAAGCAACCAAGGCATGTACACATTAAGTGCCAAGGTCCTGGAGAGATGAAAATTCTCATTAAAAGTGAGCTTGACATTCTTCAGCTGATTTTTTCTCTCAAGACCTTTGTGGATTTATAAATGTCTACAGGTCAAGCCATAAGCTGTGGCTCAAATCAAAGAAACTTCTACTTCTGGAAGATGAAGTAATAGGAACTACATTTGCCCATCTTCTGAAATTAACAGACAAAAACACAAGAAAAAATGGTTTTCAAGACATTGGACATTAGGCAACAAACAACAGTAACCCCTGAGATATGTGAAACAAATGAGGCGACATTACAATTACTCTAGTTCACAGCTTTGTAGTAATTTCCATGCTATAGCCCAGGAAGGGGTAACCCCAGCAGAGCTTAGCAACTGTTACTAATTTGATTGCTGAGGAATATTATTTTAATTTCAATTTCCTTTATTATGAGTGAAATTAAATATGTTTTCATATATTTAAGAACCATTTCATTATCTTCTTTGTTAATTTTTCATGTCTTCCGGCAACTTTCTTTAAGGTCTTTTTCCCCTCAATTTTTCAAAGTTCTATATATATTAGGAATCATTCCCTTTTACCTGAGATGTATGTTGCAAACATATTATTTTATTCTCTTATTTGACTTTAATCATAAAAACCTTTTCTACTTGTATATAGTCCAATGTATTAGTTGTTCTTACAGAATCTGAATTTTGGGGCATAGTTAGAAAGTCCTTGCTTACACCAAGGTCATACAGGTGTTTATTCACACTTTCTTATAGTGCTTTTATGGTTTTATTTTTATTACATTATATGTCTTATCCATTTGGAGTTAATTCTTACATAAACTGGAGATAAGAATTTTATTTTACTGATTTGTTTTCAAGAGTCTATCCAAGGCCGGGTGCGGTGGCTCACGCCTGTAATCCTAGCTCTCTGGGAGGCCGAAGCGGGCGGATTGTTCGAGCTCAGGAGTTCGAAACCAGCCTGAGCAAGAGCGAGATCCCGTCTCAACTAAAAATAAAAAGAAATTAATCGGACAACTAAAAATATATAGAAAAATCTAGCCGGGCAGGGTGGCGCATGCCTGTATTCCCAGCTGCTCTGGAGGCTGAGGCAGGAGGATCACTTGAGCCCAGGAGTCTGAGGTTGCTGTGAGCTAGGATGACGCCACAGCACTCACTCTAACCCGGGCAACACAGTGAGACTCTGTCTCAAAAAAAAAAAAGAAAAAAGAGTCTATCCAATCACCCCAGAAGCGAAGTCCACATTTGCCCAGTAATTTGAGAACTCAACTTCATCATAAACCAAATTTCCATATGACTGTTGTTTCTTTCTGGACTTCCTGTTCTATTCCATTGTCCTGTCTATCCATTAAGGTATCAGTAGCACACTGTTTTAACAAGAGCCTTACAGCATGTTTTCCCATGTGGCAGGACTCTTATAATTTTTCTTTCTCAGTTTTTTCCTGCCTATTCTTGCTTGTTTATTTTTCAATATTAGCTTTATTGTCAACTGGCCTAACTTCATTTAAAAATTGCCATTTGTATTGGGATTGCTCAAAATCTACAAATTAACTTAGGAAGAACTGACATAGCTTGTTCGAAAACAAGAATTATCTTTCCACTTGTGTAAGTCTACTTTTGTATCTTTTGGGATGTTATAAAGTTTTTCTCACATAGGTTTGGCATAGTCCTTGTTAAGTTTACTCCTATTATTTCATCTTCATTACTGTTGTAAATAGAGCTTCTCTATTATTATGTTCCCTACAGGGTTATTGTTCATAACATAAGGATATTGATTTATGTAAGTAATCTTATACCTGTTATCATACTGAATTCTTTTATTATTTAAGTTTTATCATTGGCTCTATAGTATTTCCCAGGTATACTGTAAATAGAGATAGTTTTAATTCTTATTCAATTCTTATAGCTTTAATAAAGTTCTCTTGTCTAATATCATTTGCTAATACCTCCAGTGTAATGTTAAATATTAGTCAATACAATCAACATTCTTGCCTTGATGACTATGAGGTCACTATACCTCTAGTGTTTGCCTATTTAACAAAATGCTGATTTAGAATTAGGATAGAGATGTTAATATATCTAATATCTAATATGTATAGTTATGTATTTGTGTTAAGAAAGTGTTCATTGATTCTATTTTTCTCCTTAGATCTATTAATATGGTATATTGCATTGATAGATTTTCAAATATTAAATCAAACACGCATTACTGGAATTAACCCTACTGGGTCATGAGGTGTTTTATTTTCTTATTGTGGTGTTAGATTCTGATTGTTAATATTTTATTTAACATCTTTGCCTTGATGCTTATACATTACATTGAGGAATAATTTTATTTTTTGTACTGTCTTTACCAGATTTAGGTATAATGTTATATTTGCTTCATAAAAAGAATTTGGACACTTCCCTTGATTTCCTATGCTCTGGAAAAAATGTAAGTAGCATTGGGACTATCTGGAGTTTAAATATTTGATAGACGTCCCTTGAGAGATTGTTTCTTGATAATAAGGTTGTGTCTTGATATGTCTTATATGAAAATTGATTTGTTTAAATTTTCTACTTCTAATGGGTTCAATTAAACAAGTAAATTGTATTTCTCTAGGAAATTATCCATTTCATTTAAGTCTTCAAATACATTTGCATAGATGTCAGCAATATAGTCTCTTGATTGTTTTAAAATTTATACTGTCTCTGTGCCTACTTCTCCCTTGTCATTTCTTATTTTGCATATTTGTGATTCTCCCTATTTGGAGGGGGAGGTTTAAGTTAACCAGCAGTTTGTCTATTTTGTTAATTTTCCCTCAAAAGCCAGGATTTGATTTATTAATTAGATATATTGGCTTTAAAATTCCTGAATTATTAATTTCTGCTTTTATCTTTACGATTTTCCCTCTTAACCTTTATTTAATATTCTGTATATAGCTTTTTGAGTTGAGAATTTAATACATTTCTTTTTATTCTTTAATTTAATATGTGTTCATGGCTATAATATTTTTCTCAGCTCACCCCTTTGCATATAACCCATAGATTCAGATATATAGTGTTTCATCACAGAATTTTTAAAATTTTATCATATGTTTGCATTTCCCTCTTCTGCTAAAAGTTGTCGATAGAAGTAATTTTCTAATATTTAGGTGAAAGGATCTTTTATGTTGTTATAGATTTTTAGTTAATTTTATTATGGCCAGTAAGCATTATTTGTCACATTTACAAAATTTTCTAATATTCTCTTTGTGACTTGATTGATTTTTGTAAACACAGAATTGATTTTTGTAAACGTCCAATGTGCACATGAGAAGTTGAATTTTCTGGTATCAGTATCAGTAGATATATTTCCTTAAGATCAAACTTATTGATTATTTTGTTTAGGTCTTTTTTATCTTACTCATATTTTTGTTACTTGATCTGTCTCATATTAAGATTTGGTGTCTTAAGTTTGCTCTTATTAGTATAATTTTAGGAAATAAATTCCTTTTCTTTATAAATTATCCAGTCTCAGGTACACTGTCATAAGCAACAGAAAGTGGACCAAGATAACTGTGTATGAAAAACTGCTGGTACTTCTGAATTTCTGTGAGCAAACTGACCTTTTGGACAGTTTAAAAGATGCCTAGTTGAAGATCACTTTTATGTCAGTGTTACAACATGCAGTTTCTTTAATTGATGGCTCTTTTTGGCAGAAGGGGAGATGAAGGGTGATATCCTTCAGTTATTATAAATTTTTTTTTTGCCTCCCAGAGACATAAATTTCTCTCTCTTGCTTTTTTTCTCTTTAGCCTACAGTTTTCAGAAGGAGTCCCATCTTTCCTTTTTATTCTCCTCTTCGCAAAGTTCTACCTGGCCAAGATTGCCTCCTACAAACTTCCCTCACCTTTAAGTACCTTTCTTGTAGTCAGTCAGTGCTCAAAATTACTAGGACTCTTTCACAGTGCTGCCTTCCATAAATTGAATTCCTCTTTTTGCAGTTAATTTCAGCTCAATTGTAGGTTCTTTATTTCCTCCTTCTCTCCTCCTCAGTTTTTTTCTGAACTCAGCTTACAAAGATTTGTATTGGATAGCTGAGAAGTAGCTCCAGTGAAAATCAATGTTTATTTTTTCTGCTTAATAAATATTTTAAAGTATGTAATTTCTCTGACTCATAATTGTACTAAAGCTATGGGATTTGTGTGGTTATATTGTATTTGTTCTCCTACTTCAGGGGTCAGCAAAATACGGCTCCCAGGCCAAATCTGGCACATTGCCTATTTTTGAAATAAAGTTTTATGGAATATAAGTATAGTCATGCTTATTTGTTTATTTACTGTTCATGGCTGTTTTCATACTATAATAGCAGAGTTAAGTAGTTGTGACAGAGACTCCATGGCCTACAACCCTAAATTATTTATTTTTTGTCCCTTTACAGAAAAAATTTACTGACCTCTGCTTTACTTGATGTTTATAGTTTT
Source organism: Propithecus coquereli (assembly GCF_000956105.1). Taxonomy (NCBI): domain Eukaryota; kingdom Metazoa; phylum Chordata; class Mammalia; order Primates; family Indriidae; genus Propithecus; species Propithecus coquereli. The sequence continues at coordinate 2,113,643 of NW_012150030.1, read as the reverse complement.
TGGAAGATGTGTTAGAAGATTCAAATTTAGGTGCATTCCATTAACTTGACTATTCAGACATCCTTATAGAGAATTAGATTTTAAGAATTTAATTTTCTTAAGATGTAAGGCCTTAAGAGTCTTACAACAGAGATTCTAAAACAAAACAATACCACATATAATCATATTTTTCTGGCAGTAGGAGAAATAAGTAATATTTGTAAATGCCTACTGTGAGAGAGGCACTTGGAATTTTGCATGTATTATAATGTTTCATACAAAAACTGAAGAAAATATTTTTTATTTTTTATTTTTTTTACAGATTAGGATGCTGATGCTCAGAAAGTTTGCTTACTTTGTTCAGTATCTTTTACTAATAAATAAAAAAATTGGGATCCCACTTCAGGCCTCTCTGGTTTCAAATTCTATAGTCTACCAGATCTCATCTGCTAATTCATGAGTGTGAATTAGGCAAATTATGCAGCTAGTTCAGGTAAGTCTCAAGAATGTCAGACGCCCTTTAAGAATATTATACTTTTTTCTTCTGTTTGAACTTGCTCTTATCCCTGATTAATTTCAACCATTTAATTACACACTACACACTCTCAACCCCTTTCTTTATTCCTGTGCCTAATTTTCATGAAAGATAACTGTCTACATGAAGGAACACTAAGCCAAGTATTCTCATAACACACTCTCAACCACATCAGGAAAAGTGTACCTTGGGGACCAACCCATCCTTCTCAGCAGAGAACTCTCAAATTTAGTTTCTGCTATACCCTGAAAGCAAAAATGATTATATATTTGAAGTCTTCTTTTTGTGTCACACATCACCAAGCCTCACAAATCAATAAGAGTAAAAGTGGTACACACACACACACATACACACACACACACAATATTACAGACTTGTCAGGGCAAAATATGGTTGCCCTCTGTTCAAAGGCTCCTGGAATTTTGACAGTAGAATTATTAGACTTTACCCCCACCACAAAGTAATCTGAAGCAAAATGTGCACCCAGAGCGCCCTGAGGAATTGTCTGGTGTTGTTTATAATATATACTTTCCATTTCAAAACAATCAGTCCTTCACCTCGCCTCAACTTAAGGATGTGTTTCCCTCCGCTTTGCCTCTCAGTCAACCAATAAACCACTGAGTCCATTCTTACTGCACAAAACAATTTCATATGGGAGAGAATTTGACATAGGAAAAAAAATCTAATTTTGACAATAGTTGAGTCCTACACATTCAATGACTCTCTCTGAGCAGACAGAGTTCTTCTGGCTAAAAACTGCTATTTTTAAATGTTGTTTCAGGAATTCAGGGGATGTGCATAAGGTCCTGCTTCCTTGATTCTTCCAAAATTATTTTTCTTATAGTATTCATTCCACAGATACATTTTTAGAAAATTGCTATTCAGAATGTATTTTTGTTAAAGTGGAAAGGTTAAAGAAACCTAGCAGGCCTGCAGTTTTAAGATGACAATTTATTTCACTAATAGGCGTGGTGCAAACTGTATATTTTCCAATTTTGAAAATTCTGTTTGCTTCTAGAAATTTCACATGTGATTCAAACCCCCCAAAGAGTTTTAAATAGGACAGTTCACATACATACAGAAAAAAGAGAAAGACACTAAATATTTGAGTAATACCTTTCTAAATCCTTTTAAAACAATGACAACTACAAGCCTAGTGAGCACATCATAGTGTTTTCTAAATTTATAATTATGTTTATAACAGTTCAGAGAATCATACTACTTTTTTCAAAAGACAACTCTGATGAGCTCAGAGAAATACATTTCAGGCTTATAATAATATGTAACATCTACATTCTTTTTACGCCCAGTAGACACCCCTTTCAAACCATCTTTGGCAGGTTACTCTAAATCAGTAGTAAATAAAACAAAGACCATTATTTAAAATTGGCACAGAAGCGGCTGATGGGAATTGGTATATTTGGATAGCATATTGAAGCTGATGATCCTTTGTCCCTTTACAGAAGGAAGTCCCTAGTTGAAAGGTAAATACTGTGAAAGCTGCTGAAAAACTCTCAGGCGTCTGCTACTGAGTGAAAAAAAAAAAAAATCTTGACATGAAATATTAAGCTATCAGGTCCAAAAGAAGTGTTGTAGCTCTCATAAGGGTGTAACTTTCAATTAGGCGATGGTTTATGCACTCTGAGACTGTGTTGGAATAAGAATGCTAAGTCTGAAGTATTGATCTCAGGGATAATCTATGGGAGAAGATGAGAGGAAGGCATCAAGTTGGCTAATGGAATTAGAAGGGGTTACGTAGTAAATTTAGGAGGAAACATTCAGTTCAGACAAACTATAAGGAAGATAGAGTCAAAATAAAGAGAGAAAACAGGTTGCACTGTCTAGTGGCTTGCATCTTTTTAGCCACGTGAGTGAGGGTAACCATGAGCACAATGGGTTTTTAATTAGAAAGACACAAACATATTGATTAAAGCTGCAACGAGTATATTCCTTTCTCAGGTATCTGTTAAAGGGAACCTCACTGTATGATAATGGAAATACCATTTTTTAAAAATGCACACAGTTGAAATAAAAAGTAAAAAATGGGAGAACCTCACATATCCGAGTAGTCTCCAACCATGGGAATGTTTGAAAATGTTTGTATCCCTGTCAAATAAGAAGGGCATTAAAAGAAAAAATATGACTTACGTAAGAAAAAAAGATTAATTTCAGCCAGTTTGCTCCAGGAAACTGCCAGCCACTGCTGACATTTTGTTTCTCCTGCTATTAGTCAGAGGTAGGGTTAATGATAAATTTGATAATTACATATCAATGTTGTCTTATCTAATATACTTCTACTTCGTTGCTTGGAAAAAAACCCTAGAAATCAGGAATCCAGGGCTGGGAAAATAACAGACATATCTGTTCCTGAGGCTTTGAATAAGGTTCAAGACAATATCCTTGGCCCAGTGCTGGGATTGCTTGCCTGAACTTAACGTCATCCAGACATTTGGGCCAACTCAGACAGGAGGCATAGAACAGAGTAAACGAAATATTAGCAAAATATTACACTTAGGTTTACAGGAGAGTCTATTATTTTTTATAAGTCAGACATGATTGCAAGCCCTGATTCTGCCTTTTATTCACTCAGGTATCTTTTTCAATTTACATAATATCGCTGAGCTTCAGTTCACTCATCTATGCAATAAAGATAATAATTACACTCATCTTCTAAATGTTGTATATATAAATGAAAATAATACAGTTAAAGCTGACATAAACTCTCTACAAATTTTGGTTGTTATCATTACAAACTCTAGCATGTGCTGCATATAGCATTCATTTTTTTACTTAAGCAAGTAATTTGTTCTAACTCCTTAAATGCAGGAACCATACCTTATTCTTCCTTGTCAATGCATATAGTTCCTAGGACATTTCTGAGCCAATGACAGAGAAAAAGAGAAGTGGAGGAGGTTTACGATTAATAGCCTCAATTCTTGTTGAAAGGAATAATATGTTATCTATTAAGATTGAGAATGAGAGGGCTTGAGGAGAGAGATGCATAGTTGGAATACTGGGTGAGATGATGGGAGAGAGAATGAGCCAAAGTCAGGGAAGAAAGTGGTGCTAAAGACAGCTCAGCTTGGGTTAGAAAATGTATATCTGCATCTTTGCAAATCAGCCTGAGAACCGAAGGTGAGAAGGGAAAAGGCAAAATGAATCTGTGGTTTCTCTTCACCCATAGAGAGAAGAAGTTTGATGGGTATAGGAAAATCAAGCGAACAATTTGAAAAGAAATAAAACAGAGGTCTCTAGGAGGCTCTTAGAATAGAGAAATTGGGGGCGTTTTGTGAAAGGTATGCTTCATAATTAGAAGAAGAGATACAGAAAGAATTAACTGGAAAACCAGATCAGAGACTATGGGCAAAGAATAAAATGGCTACCGGAGTCTAAATTGCTGAGGAGGGAAAATTATAGCTGAGGAAAAATTCAGGAGTTATTCCTGTGAGGGGAGACCTAAGTGAAGATGAAAGTACAGGCAAATAGAGATAAAAATGTGCGGGAGACGTCCAGTTTCAGCTCAGACATGCAAAGAGATTTTAATGATCTGTGTGATTATGTTGGGCCCACCTGGATAAACCAGTAGAATCTTCCCATCTCAAGATCCTTAACATAACCGTATCTGCAAAGTTCTTTGTGCCATGTAAGGTAACTTACTCATAGGCTCTGGGGATTAGGATGTGGACATCTTTAGAGGCCCATTATCCTGCCTGCCATCCCAGGTCATTGGAGAGGCAATGCATAGAGGACATGTGTAACAATGGATGCCATCAGTGGACACAGGGTAACCACAGACAAGACCACCCTTGGAATTAAGACCTCACCGAGGTCTCTGTGTGAAATTCTTATATCACGGAATGACTGAGTTTATATGGAAGTGATTAGGTTAAGTTGCTCTCCATTAGGCAGATTCTAGGCAGCAAATGAGTTTATTTATTTTAAAAAATTGTTACATGTTTGCTAACCTAAGTGAAGTGATTATTAAATTTGTTCTCCCTTCACAGATGTTAGTTTTAAAGTCAGATAGACTAGATTGAAATCTGAGCTACATCGTGTTGTAGCAGTGTAACCTCAAGCATATAATGTAATACCCCTATCCGGGCACAGTGGCTCATGCCTGTAATCCCAGCACTTTGGGAGGTGGAGACAGGGGAAGATTGCTTGAGCCCAGGAGTTCTAGACCAGCCTGAGCAACATAGGGAGATCTTATTGCTACAAAAAATATAAAAAATAGCAGGGCATGATGGCATGCACCTATGGTCCCAGCTACTCTGGAGGTTGAGATGAAAGGATCACTTAAACCCAGAAGTGTGAGGTTACAGTGAGCTATGATCACAACACTGCATTCCAGCCTGGGTGATAGACTGAGACCCTGTCTCAAAAAGAAAAAAAAATAAATAAGGCCGGGCTCAGTCTCTCAGGCCTGTAATCCTAGGACTCTGGGAGGCCAAGGCAGGAGGATTGCTTGTGGTCAGGAGTTTGAGACCCGCCTGAGCAAGAGTGAGACCCCTATCTCTACTAAAAATAGAAAAATTAGCCAGGCATGGTGGCACATGCCTGTAGTGCCAGCTACTTGGGAGGCTGAGGCAGGAGGACCCCTTGAGCCCAGGAGTTTGAGGTTTCTGTAAGCTAAGCTGATGCCACGGCACTCTAGCCCAGGCGACAGACCAAGACTGCCAAAAAAAAAAAAAAAAAGAAAGAAAGAAAGAAAAAACAATAATAATGTGATAACTCTAAACTTGAGTGTTTCATGTGTAGAGAAATAACTTGTAAGCTATTTAGTAGAAAAGTGAGACTCTGGGGTGCTAGACTAGGGAAGCCGGGGAAAGGAGAGACCTAGCTCAATTGCTCTGCTGAAGGAAAAAGACTAGAATTCAAAGATTAGAACAAAAAAATAAAGACAGAAAAATGCAAACAAAGAAACATGATGGCAAGAGACTAGGATCTCACTTCGAGATGTTTGGGATCAGGAATAGCTAATACTGAATTTTAAATTGTGTTACCATGATAAAAATATTTCCATATTCTTAACACTTTCTGTTGAAATCTTTCATACACACATATTCCTTTGTGTGAATGTTTTTTGTGATACTAATTTAATTAACTCAGTTAATGCAAAATAAAACAAAGACAGAACAAATATAAAAATAATCCTTAAAATCAACTAATTCAGTGGAAGCAGTTGGAAGCCACACAGAAGTATAAGAATATAAGCCTCAAACAACAGGCAAAGATCCTAGAGAGGTTTATATTTATGCAAGATATAAAATAAGGATTTTATGAAGTCATTTCTATAGGAATAACTCCTATCTCCAATCTCCTACTCTTCTTTATTTTTCTTCATAGCAGTGTTTTTTATTTGCATATTGTCTATGGCCACAAAAAATATAGTATGATGGGAAAGGTTCTCCTTATTCACTATTGCATCCTTATAGACTGTCACAGTGCCCGGAACACGTTGAGAGTTCTAGAACAGTAAATGTGTTGAATGACTGAATGGATGAGCACACATCCAGATGTTAATCTGTAGGAAGAAGTTTGCAAACCCCTGAATTACACATGTAATTAATTATAAAACAAAAAGCATACCAACACTGCCTGCTAACATGGAAAGACGTGGGTTAGGTCATTGCAAAAGTGAAGAAAGAACGGAAGAAGAGATGCAACATGGGAAGAACCACAGAAAGGAAGGACGGTGGATTAGCAGTGCAGTGGGAAATGAAACTTCCATGGGAAATGAAACTCTATCAGGGTAGCTTTATCAGTCAGCTATTATCTCTGTAACACTACCAATTCACCCCAAAATGCAGTTATAAACGACAATAAGGATTTATTATTTACTCACACATCTGTGGGTTGACTGATGTTCGACTGATTTGAGCTGGACTCAGCTGACCTTATCTCCAGGCCACAGGTTCAGTTCAGAGCTGCTCAATGTATTTCTCATTTTCCCACAGCTGGTGGGGCATCTGGTACATATATTTTTAATAGGAGAGGATAAAAGCTTGAAAGATGTTAATCAGAATCACACAATACTCTTAAGGCCTAGACTTAGCACCAGCATACTATCTTTTCAGTAAACATTCTATTGGCCAAAACAAATCATCTGGCCAAGCCCAGTATCAGTAACGCAAGAAAATATATTCCTCTCATGGAGGTTACAGGAAGAGGCAGTTACAGGGGCAAGGCAGTCAATATTTGCGGTACAATAATCTAACTTTCCATAGTACACTTTCTAATAATAAACATACCCAGAGATCTCAGTGGCTTTACAAAGGTTTATTTCTTACGTTGCCATTCAGCATAGATCAGTGGTATAGGACAATTCTCCACAGTTATTCGGTGACACGGAATTTTCCATCTAATAAGCGTGCCATTCTTTCCACTTAATCCTCCAAAATTACACTATCCAATAGAATAATATTAACCATA
>NW_012150030.1:2102649-2103358 GCF_000956105.1 Propithecus coquereli | reverse complement strand
CAGTTGGCTGTGTAGGTCAATATTCAAAAAAAAAAAAAAAAAAAGCCTACAGTGAGTCCATTGCATTAAAAGTAGTAAGGAAATAAAATAATGAGTCATTGTCCCTGCACTAGATTACTTTATAATTTAGTGGAGGAGAGATGATATACAAAGCATATAGACAGAAGCAATAACTGTAGCAGATTCACTCCAATTATGGACTCATCAGAGCCAAGTGGGGTTAACCTGGAACAACATCACCCAGAAATCAAACTTGATTTGGTAATATTTATTCATGCATCTATCCTTTATAGGTTAATGAAAGCAGATTTTTAGAGCTAATCTCTGGGGAAAAAAAAAAAGACCCAGAGGTCACTCACTAGCTCGTAGAAGTTAAGCAAGTAAATTATTTAAGCTTTCTGTACCTCAGTTTCTTCCTATGTAAGGTAAGGATAATAACAATGTCTACCTCATCAGGTGAAAATTAAATGAGATAATGTGAATAAAATACTTAGCATAATGTCTGGCAAAATATAAGCCATTATTATTCTTTATCATATATTTATTGGGGATTTAATATGTACCAGACCCTCAAACTATATGCCAAGAATACAAAGATGAATCAAAGAACACTGGACTGCTATATCACCAGCCAATAATTTTATCAAGGTAATGTGCAAAGTAGAAATAACTTCTATATTCAAGTTTCCATGACTTGTTAGCTAATCAT
>NW_012150030.1:2094617-2102599 GCF_000956105.1 Propithecus coquereli | reverse complement strand
TGTGATAATTTAATATTTCCAGTGGGCAGCACTGTTCTAGAGCCAGCCACCAGACCAGGAAAGTAAAAATAATTGTGAAGGGACTTCGCCAGAGGTTTTAGAGACCAGCCCGGATGATATTCAATATTCTGCTTGTGTTCTTTTGGCCAGAACTATCACCTAAGTGCAAGGGATCTACGAATGTAGTAGATCCAGGAAGAAGAGTAGAATACAAATATTGATGAGAACTTTAATTCCTCATTTGCTGTCCTGTCTTCAGCATCTGAAAGTGAATTTCCTCCTACAAATCAAGAAAAAAATAAAAAAAGCTTTGGATAGGGGCCAAGATATTGTACCACAAAAGAGAAAAGAAATAGAATAGAGACTATAATGGATGATCCATTATAACAGAGGAAAAAATCAATTTTTAAATAAAAAATAATGAAGGCACCCATCAAAAATGGTTAATGACCCAGGCCCCAGGATAACCCAGACATTAAGGACTCAGATATCCAGCTGTGAGATTACTGTTCTTCTCCCCACTAGATTTTCTTTCCAACCCTAACGGTTAATCTAGTAGACACTTAATGGAAACAGGGATGTTGTGAAACTTTTGCTATTTTATATACAACCTCTAGATTCATTTTTTTATTACATAAATACATGAAATATATCATATTTTTTTCTGTATCTTGTACATTTTCCCCAATAATCTTGTACTAATAATGCTTGTGAGAGGATTAGGCTGTGACCTATGTCAGTTCTCCATAGCAACAGGGTTTTAGGAGCGGGTAGTAGGTGAGCAAACATAATAATCTTGAATCTGTGATTTGGTGGACTAACGGGAAGAGAATGCCTGATGTTAGTATTTACATAACCACTCACAGACCTGATTTCAACATCCTCAGAAATCTCTGCTCAGTCAGAAATTTATTTTTTCTTCCCATAATTTCCGTGAACTTTTCTAATCTTCAAAGAAATATAATTCTACAATATCTGTTTCAGCAGAGTATACTGCAAAGAAACCCTGTGCTCAGTGAGTCAGCAGGTTCCTCTGTCCCCGTTCTGTGCTGCTGTCTTGCTGAGTTTTGTTGACATTATTTTCAAGGCCATTAGCAAACTAATGATTACTGTTCCATTTTTCTCTTCTCACCTATTCTTCGAGAAAGGGACAGCAGCTTTTCACCATTTTTGCAGCAATCTTGATACAAAAGTGAAATCAATTGTGAAACATAATCTTAAATTTTTCATTGTCCATTTGACTGGTCCATTCAGAAAAAAATTTCTTTAGCATATAATATTAGTACACTCCAGAACAATTCTATTCCCTGGGTCTTTCCTACATGTTCTATGGAACATGTTTCAGGAGTTGTCCTAGTCTCTTACTACCTACTTAATTTTCTTGGCTAACAGAACAATTCCATACCAAGGGCATTTGGCCAACAAGACCTAATCCTTTTGCTACTAGTAGGAGAGATAGACAGATGGTAGATAGACAGAGACAGGTAGACCTTGTTACTTTCGGACAGTCTTTCGAACACAAAACTCATTTCCTAAGTCAGAACAGTTTATCCAAAAAACTCTATATTAAGTCTAATACATTAATTTCTTTACCAAATAAGTGATGATAATATGCCAAACAATTTGACGGGCATTATGGACATAGCAGTGAACAATAAAAATGTGTCCTTGCTTTTATGAAGCTAACAGTTTATCAGAAAAAAAATCAGAAAATGAAACAAGTAATTGTGATCAGGTGTTACAACAGGGTTAAGACAGGTTGCTTCCCAAAGAAGAAACGTATAACTAGAAGATTAAAGAATGAGGAAACAGCATGTTAAAAGGGGGAGAAAAATGTTCTATTCGGAAGAGCAGCATGTGTGAAGGCCAAAGGACAAGAGAGAACATCTCAGGATGAAGAAATTAACACAAAATATATTTGAACAGGCGTGTGGACCATGGGGAGGGGCTATGAGACAAGAGTACACAGTGGTGGCCAGAGGAGGAAAAGGTAAACTCTGCTTGGGGGCAGAGCACAAGTCATGAAAGCTTCACAAAAGTGAAGTTTGGTGTGACTTTGACCAAGATGTAAGCAGTTTACCAAATAAAGGAAATAATAGCAAGAGGAAAGGCACATAGATGTGAAATGACAAGTTGTCCAAGTGTATGTAACTAGTATGTGACAACTCCAGGGCAGCCCCACCCCAAAGTCCATGTTCTAACAATATAAACAGGCTTGGGGCCATTGTAGGGCGGAAGTGAAGCATATAGAACCAAAGAGCCCTGTGTTAGTCAGTGCTCTCCAGAGAAACAGAACCAACAGGAAACATACAAAAAGATATTTATTATAAGGGATTGGCTCACATGATTATGGGAGCTGAGAAGCCCCACCATCTGCCATCTACAAACTGGAGGCTCAGATGCAGTTCCCATGGTGTAGTTTCAGGCCAAACCTAAAGGCCTGAGAAATAGGGCAGGCAGTGGTGTGAGTTGCTGTTGGAATCTAAAAGCCCAAGAACAAGGAGCACGAATGTCCGAGGGCAGGAGAAGATGGATGTCCCAGCTCCTCGAGCAGAGAGAGCAAATTGTTGCTTCCACTACCTTGTTCTATTCAGGCCCTCAAAGGACTAGATGGTGCCCACCCACACTGGTGAAGGGTCTTCTTTACTCAGTCTACTGATTCAAATGCTAATCTTTTCCAAAATCACCCTTATAGACACACCCAGGAATAATGTTTTAGTATCTGTACATCATCTCTTATCCCAATCAAGTGGCCACAGAAAATTAGCCATCACAAGTAGCTGGTCTGTCTCATATCCTAATGACAATCTGCTTTGCTTAGTTCCTTACCATTTACAATGTGCTTTCCTATTCACACCAGCCACTGAACCTACTCTTCCTAGGCACATATTACAGATGGAAAAACAGAACTACGGAGAGATCAAGTGATTACCCAAGGTCTCACCACCCGTAAATACTAAGTGAAAACCTAAACTCAGATCTTCATATGCTAAAACACTGACTGTTTATATTAAGCAACACTAAAAATTATATTAAGTAAACCAGCAGATATAAATTCAGGACTGGTAGAGATATGAATCCTACAATACCAAAATAGAGTTATAAATTAGAACACTATCAAAGACTCAAATTCCTGCCCCTTTATCTATCATCAAACAAGAAGCAAACAGAATTATTGTTCACATCAGAAGTACAGGAATTTACCATCCTGTAGGAATACTTCTTGTAAGATAAAGAAAAAGCAGTGTATTTATGGCAGTGCTCTGAAGCACTATTTTCGGGAAAAAAAAAATTTAAGTTGCATCAGGTTTTACCAAAGAAGTTAAAAAATGATTAGTCATCCTGTAACCTTTCAGATAGAGAGCACTGAGGCCAGTTACCTGCTGTTTTTCTGTAGTTTATTTTTAGTGTGGTCTAGTCAGTTGGCTGTGTAGGTCAATATTCAAAAAAAAAAAAAAAAAAGCCTATGGTGAGTCCATTGCATTAAAAGTAGTAAGGAAATAAAATAATGAGTCATTGTCCCTGCACTAGATTACTTTATAATTTAGTGGAGGAGAGATGATATACAAAGCATATAGACAGAAGCAATAACTGTAGCAGATTCACTCCAATTATGGACTCATCAGAGCCAAGTGGGGTTAACCTGGAACAACATCACCCAGAAATCAAACTTGATTTGGTAATATTTATTCATGCATCTATCCTTTATAGGTTAATGAAAGCAGATTTTTAGAGCTAATCTCTGGGGAAAAAAAAAAAGACCCAGAGGTCACTCACTAGCTCGTAGAAGTTAAGCAAGTAAATTATTTAAGCTTTCTGTACCTCAGTTTCTTCCTATGTAAGGTAAGGATAATAACAATGTCTACCTCATCAGGTGAAAATTAAATGAGATAATGTGAATAAAATACTTAGCATAATGTCTGGCAAAATATAAGCCATTATTATTCTTTATCATATATTTATTGGGGATTTAATATGTACCAGACCCTCAAACTATATGCCAAGAATACAAAGATGAATCAAAGAACACTGGACTGCTATATCACCAGCCAATAATTTTATCAAGGTAATGTGCAAAGTAGAAATAACTTCTATATTCAAGTTTCCATGACTTGTTAGCTAATCATGAATTCTGCCAAATTCCTCAGGTGTTTAAAATAAGAATGATTCAATGTTGAGAGGGCAAGTGAAAGAACAACCTTAAATTAGACATTTTCAAGGAGAAGAAGTAGTCTTATTGTTCTTATTAAAAATACAAAGCAATATTTCCTGCCACTCTTAAAAAAATTCTCATAACTGGTACCTTCTAGCATCCAGAAAATTATTGGTTTAGAGTTTAGACTGTTCAAACAAGATTAGTTCTTTTATAGATGTATTTGAGCATGGAACAGGAAACCAACTTGAACTAAAAATACAATTGCCTTTAGTGCTTCTCTGCTACACAGTTCTTCCCTATAGAAGCAAATGGTAATATGCAAAACTAAAAGATACTCCTCTTGCTTTGTGGAAAGCAACAGAAACCCTAAGCATGATATATGCTAAACCTATGTTTATATGTCTTTGTCTACATGGAGAATGTTTTCTGTTGTTTATTTTCATTTATGTTGCATCATTGAGAAAAAGCACATATAAGACAAGAAAATTTACGTAATCCATAATAGGTCTCAATGCAAATTAAGGAATTTTAAAGTAGAATGTATGTCAATATAGGAAAACTTGAGCTCAGAAATTTTCTGACAGTTTGCTTATCCACCCTCTCAGACTTATCCTAAAACTACCAATCAAAAACTTCAGCAAAATGGTCAATATTTTTAACAATAGTCCCAGGAATCCTTATTAATAGGCACGACCATTATTGGCACACAAGAGTTTATTGGATGAATATGAAAACACTAAATAGCTAATCCTTATTATCACATATTATCTAGAGGCACTTTGCTCCACCTTTATATGTATTAATAAACTCATTTAATTCTTGCAACTGTTCTATGACCTGAGTTCTATTATTATCCACACTTCACAGATGTGAAACAGGTGCTGAAAGAATAAGTAACTTGCCAAAGGCCATAAAGTGGATTTCAGGTTTTTCATGTATAGGTAGTAATAATAACAAACATACTAACAGTGCTTCACTGCTTACATTGTGGTCTTGAGTATATTTTTCTACCTTAACCCTCAAAACACCATCAAAGTCAGCAATTAATTATTAACATGTCTGTTTTACCAACAAAGGCACTCTAAAAGTGTCACAACTAAGCTCAAAGCCAGGCCTTCTCACCATGTCCTCATTTTCTTTCCATCATGGTTCCAAAAGTTCCTTTCAACCTTATTGTTCTATAATCCTTTGACATTGCAGGACCCTTTTCATTTACATACATATATGTGTACATGTGTATATATATACATAGATCTCTTATACAGCACTCAATTCTATATCAAGCTCTTTTCCGAGTACATTACATACATTTTAACTCATTTAGTTATCACAATTTCATGGGTAGGTACTATTACTATCCCCACTTGATAGATGAGGCAAATGAGGAACTGAGAAGTAAATAATTTATTCAACAAATTATTTTCACAGCTAGCAAATGGTGGGACTAGGATTCAAATCCAAGTAAGTAGCCAGACTGTGCTCTTGGCCATTACATTTTATGTCGCCACAGAAAAACACCAATCCTAAATGGTGCTTTTTAAAAGGAAAAGAAAGTATGATGTTTAAAATAACATTTATGACTTAAAACACCATTTATAAGATGAGTTGAATAAATCAACTGATAAATATTTACTGAACATTTGCTTTCAGTAGGCATTATGATAACCACAGCTGAAAATATAAACTATGTTTGTTTATATTCCTGTTCTGAAAAGAAGTTCATAGCCTAGCTGGGGAGAATAGATCCACATATACATAGAAGCAATCTTCAACAAAACTTGAGCAATCAATGTTTTATTAATTCAAATACAATATAAATATCCAATACATAAACATAAATAAATGCTATAGAAACCTGCTAAGACATGGAATATGAAACTTAAACAAAATAAAACAAATCATGTGCAGGGAAGTCCTATTACAGCTTAAATCAAAACAAAAATAAAAGTGGGTTCTTGGGGAAATGGCATCCTTTTCATAGAGAAATATAAAAAGCATCATTTAGCAATAGATTTACCCTAAATTCATCAATTCTTTTTTTAAAAAAGGTATTACTTTGTATTTTAGATCAATATTTGTAGCAAGAGAAAAAATAAGAGGTAAAAAAGTCTGATATCTTTTACATAGACATAAATTCTTTTAAACATTCGATTACTGAAAAGTTGTCTACAGAATTTAATGCAATATTGAATTGCTAGATATGACAATATGCTGCATTATTTCTTGACGAGATCAGACTTTGTATCTGCAATATTGATGAGACTATAATGTAGTACAAAACAGCAAAAGAAAACATGCAACCTTAGTCCCTTCCTTCCCTCCTAGGTAAGAATATAGAAGTACATGCCTCGTCTTCCAGTATCCTTCTTGGATAGAGTTTATAGTAGGGAATCATGATAAATACAAGGCCCGTTAGTCACAAAAGTGAAGGCAGGGTGGCAGTTAAATCAGTGAACATCATTAGCAAACATCACACTAATTACTCATTTTGTTATTAGTGTTAATTGTGCTGCCAGTTAAATATATTTGGACAGGAAAACAATGCACACAGAAAAAAAACACAAACTCTACAGAGATGAAATGAAAAGGAATCACACTGGGCATGGCAATCCACTGTAAAGGTGTAGAAGCTTATAGAAGAAACTTCTGCATTAGGAAGCAAATAATCTACCAGAGTTTTTTGCACCAAAGGAATTTTTTTTCATGTAAGAAACCTTTAAGGAGCACATACCATTAAGCTAAATGCACAGAAATGTGAAAAAAAAGACATGGTCCCTGACATCTAAGTTCACATTTATTGAGAAAAACAAATCACAAAAAGATAATTACAGTACACTGTCTTAAGCATTATAACAGAGATTGATCGCTCCTATGGAAACATGTGGAATTTAGGAGGAAGTAACCAACAATCTAGAGAAATTAGAAGAGGCATGAAGAAAGAGAGGACTGGGTCGGGGAAGATGGCCGATTAGGGGTGACCTCCTGGCTCTCTGCTCCCAAAGTGAGAGGTGAAAAACGCGGACACCCACACGTGAGTGAGGCGCTCCCCTGCAGGATTGGCTTCGTGAATCTACAGAGAGGCAGCGAGGGACAGGCAGTCCCGCGGATAGAGTCAGGTGAACTCAAAAAACACTGGCAAATTACTGGAGAGTTGGGACAAAGGGGAAAGGCAGCGCGGGACAGCCACGCCTCGCGGCGGGCACTCCCAGGTGGGGAGATCTGACTCACAGGAAGACGACTCTTCCCTCACCAAACCCCACTCCCACGCAGGCAGGGAAGTGCCAGAGGTTGGTGCGAGGTGGTGGCACAGACCAACAGGCGGTGGGGAGCCAAGACAGGCGCGGGGTCCATTTGGAACACAACGGAGCGCGGCGCTGGGTCGGCATCGGAGGGGAGGGACCGGCCTGAGCGCGCGCTCCCTGGATCGGACGCCGCGCCCGAGTCCACAGGGGAGAGTTTGGAGGCGGCTTCTTGCCACAGGAGACCGCCAGGACTGGATCAGGGGAGGGGAACTCCATAAAAGAGGCTCTACCCGCGGAAATCGCTGAAAGTTCCACGGGTGCTGGGAGGGATACAGCACAGAGGCGCCGTAGGAAGGGCGCGCAGCGGGCTCGGCAGGGGGCCCTGGAGCGCACCTCTGGGAATAGGCAATGGTGGATCCCGGCTCCAGATGCCCTCCCGGTGCAGTCAGCTTCAGTGCTGACTAGCAGGGGTTGGGCAGCTGCAATTCTGGGACCCCAAAGCCTGCGACTGCGGCGACTTGTTGCCCAGGTGTCCGCCTGAGTCATAGCCGCTGCCTCTGCGGCAGAGCTGGTCGCGCCCTGCA
>NW_012150030.1:2091918-2092255 GCF_000956105.1 Propithecus coquereli | reverse complement strand
CCTCTTACACTTTCCTGGATTAAACTTAAGCCCATTATCCAAAGTGGGGCACCACAAGAGCAGAAGAACGGGATCCATTTGTATTCATCATCAAACTGGTATTAACTAATCAACACATAAATGCACATATCAGAACAACATCTATTGGATGTCGGGGAAGGCGGAGGGCGGTGGGAGGAGCGGGGAGGACGGAGGAGGGGACGGGTATTTGTATACACAAAGAGTGCAATGCGCACTACCCGAAGGACGGACATATTTGAAACACGGACTTTGGGGGGGATCCAAGGGCAACACACGTAACCTAAACATCTGTACCCCCATAATATGCTGAAATAAA
>NW_012150030.1:2027093-2091868 GCF_000956105.1 Propithecus coquereli | reverse complement strand
CCTCTTACACTTTCCTGGATTAAACTTAAGCCCATTATCCAAAGTGGGGCACCACAAGAGCAGAAGAACGGGATCCATTTGTATTCATCATCAAATTGGTATTAACTAATCAACACATAAATGCACATATCAGAACAACATCTATTGGATGTCGGGGAAGGTGGAGGGCGGTGGGAGGAGCGGGGAGGACGGAGGAGGGGACGGGTATTTGTATACACAAGGAGTGCAATGCGCACTACCCGAAGGATGGACATATTTGAAACACGGACTTTGGGGGGGATCCAAGGGCAACACACATAACCTAAACATCTGTACCCCCATAATATGCTGAAATAAAACAAAAAAAAAGAAAGAAAGAGAGGACTGTGTGTGGCATACTGAAGCTTGAGTAAAAGTGAGCACGTGGAAGGAAGGAAGGCAGGGAAAATAAAACCCTGGAATTACACCAGACTTTTCTTCTACAAAGGAGAAAGTTTGTTTGCAGGGAAAGTGACCAAAACAGATGAGATTTCCTGTTTAACAAAAAAGAATTTTCTGCAGAGGGCTGGTTAATCCTGGCTAATATGTTGAAAGAGTTCTGCATTAGGAAACATCTTGAATCTGTTTCTTAAGACCAAAAATCTAGTCTATTACGAAATGGAAAGGATAAAAACACTGTTGGTAAAATTCACAGATGGACTGATGAAATGGAAATTTAAGATTATAAAGTACCAGTTCTTTGCTAGAAATTATCTGCAGCAAATATATTCAATGTTATTTTTATTGTGACGCAAGTCCCAACCCCACCATTACTGCAAGGGCTACTTACTGTGTTTGGTCAGATTTTCATTTTTTTTTTTTTTATAAATGACAGGAATAATAATCCTCAGGATTGTAGTATTCCTAACAAGGAAATGCAGAGGTCTTTGGGAAGCAGAGATCTGCATGCTTAATCAAAGTGACTCACACTCTTCAAAAGCAAAGAAGGCTGGCAAGTGACCCTAGAGGGGAGCAAATGTTGAGGAAAAGCCAAGACTGTAATTCCCTGAGGTCAAACCCTCAGCCCCATAATATGCAAATCCCCTAAGAGCACCATGAATTCAGTGGGCATTCCTCCACCAAATGCATATTAATGAGTCCTGCAAAGATTCCCAAACTCTGAGCATTAGTCCCTTGAGCGAATCTGTCGGGGCAGCTAATGTCACATAGCATATTTACTAAATACATTTCTAACTGACCAGATGGTGTTATTGTTGCCGAATACAAATGACCTAGTGATTCAACAGAACACAAGATATAGTTTTCTTTTTCCTCCCAACTGTCCCTGGAGTCCTGTTTTTGAGAACAAGGTATACAAGGACAAATAATTTAAGTGACACTTTGTGTGGTTCCACAAACTACTCAAGAAGAATGGTCTGAGAGACAGATGACAAAGTGACAATCCACTGCCAAAAAAGAAAAAACGAAGAAAAATTCCCAGCAAACTAGATTTTATGTTTAAAGCTTTAAATAGCAAATGCCCTTCAGGAATAATTTAGTTGAAGAATATGGATTGTTTGTGGAATTTCATCATTCTTACTTTATTACAGCAAAAATTGGACCTTCCCCTTAATTTGGGGATAGTGCTTCATTCAGAACTGCCAGAAATTTATGTTCTTTAATATAGAATAGGGTAAGTCTCTTTTGAACATATCTCACCGCTTCCTGTCACCAGACTCTCAGATTGATAGCAAGAAAGAAAGGCAAATTGCCTTAAAGTGAAATGGTCCCTTGACCTCTTCCAAATCTAGACTCTTGAATAAAATAAAAATTATCAGGCTTTTTGTTTGAGCTTTGACTTTCATACTTTTAAAGAGTGGGAAAAAAAAAACCCCATCATTTTTAAAGTTTTTCTCTTTCTCTAAATATTAAGGATTCCATTCATCTCTAAGAGAAGACTGAATTTTGTTTTAGGATAATTGAACACATAATTTGGTTAGGCAACAATAAGCAAAGAACTCATATGGCATGTAAAAGGGTGAGATTTTAAGGTGCTCAGGTGCTCCCAGTGGAATGCCATTGGCTATGTAGTCATTGTTGATGATACTACAAATATGCAAAATTCGTTCTTTTCTGAGGTCCTGAACTTCAAGTAGGAAATGGCAGGACCTCTTCACACATTCCAGGTGAGGGGCAGAGCAGTTTCTAGAACATGTTGAAAAGCCAGTAAGAGACTTCTTGTGGAGAGTCTTGGTTTCTGATTCTGGGAACCATTATATACAGGAGAGTAACTAGTTATAAATTAGTTTTCTTCATTGTTGTTCTGGTTACTATGGCCACATAAAAAATTGCCCTAAAACTTAGTGTTATAAAGCAACCATTTATTTTGCTCTCAGACTTTTGTGGATTAAGAATTTCAACAAAGTACAACAGAAGTGGTTTGTCTATGTTTTGTGATATCCAGGGTCTTGGACAGAAGACTCAAAAACAAGGAATTGAAATCATCTAAAGGCAGGCACCCTCATGTGTCAGACGGTTGATGCCTCCTGTTGACCAGTAGCCTCTCCTCTCCAAATGGGCCTCTCCATGAGGTCTCTCTGACATCATGGCTTTATGGCCACAGACTTCGTTCACAGTAGCTCATGGCTCCAAAGGCACATATGTGGAGAGAGAGATAAGGAGAGAGTTTGAAACAGAGAGGGAGAAAAAGATCATATCACCTTCTTTGACCTAACTTCAGAAGTCAGCCAGCATCACTTCCACTTCATTCTACATGATAGAAGCAAGTCACGAAGAAGGACTCATTCAAGGGAAAGAAAGATAATTGTCCCACTTCTTGATGGAAGAGTATGTCAACATCACTATAGCAAACACACGTTAAAGTGATCCCAATGAGACACACACTTGTATAATTCCTTCTCCTTGAGAGCAGAATTTCAGACTTGCTTCTAATCAATAAAATACGGCAAACGTGGTAGAATGTCACAGCCTTGATTAGATTATACTATGGGGCAAAGGTGGTATTATGTTACTCCCTAGATTAAGCTGTGTGTTGTGGAATGAATGTTTGTATTCACCCAAAATTCGTATGTTGAAGCCCTAACCCCCAATGTGATGGTATTTGGAGAGGGGGTCTTTGGGAGGTAATTAGATCATGATGGTGAGGACCTCATGATGATATTAGTGCCCTTATAAGAACAGACACCAGGAATCTTGTTATTTCTTTCTCCAACATGTAAGGTCACAGAAAAAGTTTGCAGCCTACAAGCCAGAAAAACAGCCCTTACCAGAAACCAATCATACAGGCACCCTGGTCTTGGACTTCCAGCCTCCAGAACAGTGAGAAAATAAATTTCTGTTATAAAGTCACCCAGTCTACTATGGTATTTTGTTATGGCAGCCGGAACAGACTAATATATTATGTTATATGAAAAATGTGATGAGATGTCACTGTCAGGATTATATTATGCTATACAGGATTCCATCTTGGCAGACAAGAAAGAAAATTTCTGTTGGCCTTGAAGAAGCAAGTTGCTAATAATATGATGTAAACTGCCTATAGACGGGGTCACATGGCAAGTAACTGCAGATAGGAGCTGACAGCCTCAGGCCTATAGTTGCAAGTTACTGAGAAAACAACTTGTATAAGCTTATAAGTGAATCCTTTCCAGCCAAAACCTCCACATGAGAATTCACCCCAGGCAACACTTTGATTGTAGCCTGGCAAGACCCTCGAGCAGAAAGCCCAGCTAGGTCATGCCTGACATCTGATCAACAGAAAAAAGCATATGCGTTTTTCACAGTCCCCATTACTTAACCCAGACGATTTTCTCATTGCCTCAAAATATATTTTTTAAAAACTGCTTTCATATTTTCTCTTTGGGGAAAGAGAATAATAATGATAATAAAAATATCTCTTACTGAGCATATTTTATGTTACACTTATATATATTATCTCGTTAAATCCTCACAACTCTTTAAGATAGATACTACTCTTATCCCAATTTTAGAGGACATTGAGAATTAGAGATACCACAAAAGTTGTCTTAAGTGACACAGTCAGTGAGAGAGGCAGGACTGGAGTCCAAGTATGTACGATTTCAAAATTCACATTTTTAACTCAACCATGCAAAGATATCCTTTCATACTCAGATTCATATAGACTAATAAGAAATCTTAAAATTTGTTTAATTTTACTGTTCTTCCAAGGATTATTTTACAGGTAATTTATTAAGGAAATGCTCCCAGAAGAAACCTGTAAGGATGTGAGATGAGCAGGATAGGGCAGAGGAAGAAACTAGGCATAGGTATGGCTTCAGGAAAATTCCAGCCTTGGCCTGATCCCCTCAGGAGCTCTTACATCATAGAGTTGGTCTCACTCAGAGGCAAGTGTACTAAGCTATTACAACCCCACATCAGTCAGTCATTGGCTTCGAGCTGGGTTTGGGAGGAAGGGCAAAGGGAAAAAGAGTGTAAACTTCCTGACATCTCCAGGCAAGGTAGCTCTCATCAGATTAGGGAAATCCTCAGAGATAAATGCAGGTGTGTGCAATTAGCAGCCAACATCTGTAGCAGCTAATAATGAATACAAGGCCTCATAAGGGGGCTCTGGGCAGGGATCCAACAGCATCTGCTACATCCACCGAGTGTTCAACCAATGCCTGCTTGGATACCTCCAGGTGAGAACGAACTCACCATCACACCCCCTCTTTCCCCTTACAAACCTTGGAAAGCTTGGATAGAAAATTCTTCTGTGCATTGGATGTGAGGGAATGAAGGAAGGTCATTCCAAGACAGCATATGCAAAGGCACAGAGAGTAAGAGAATATGATGGCATGGGTTTTTGCTGTAGCTAGCACTAAGTTTTACTGTAGTTAGAACTGAGGTGTAGAAGTAGAAAGTTGAAAAGATGAATCTAGAAAGATGATTATAGACAAGATAACCAGATAATAAAGAAAGTCCTATGTGCCTCATGAAGGCATTGTGATGATGTCACAGGTACCACTAAATGTATTTTATCAGAGAAGGGAAGTGATCATCTCTTTTAGAAAGCCCATTCTGACAGGTTTACAGAGAGCACCCTACCTCATTGCATTCATGTTACGGGATTTCACATCTGTGTTTTCTCTGGACCGTCAGCTCCTTAAGGCCAGGTTCCCTGCCTTAGTGATCCTTGTATTGTGAGAGCCAAAAATAATAAATGATTGTGGAATTGAAATTAAGCAAATTGATCATAAGGAAGAGAAACAATTACAACAACTCTGTGAGAGATGTTAAAGGTCTCAGTCAGGATACAGTGAGCTGCAACTGTGGGGAGTGGGCTGTGTGACTAGCGAGTGCACCAGAGCAGGCTTCCGGAAGTTGAAAGAAGAGACATGTGGCAGCAGGCAGATGAGACTCGCTCTTTATTGTTGGGAGATGCAGCGGGCCCGAGAGCATGGCCGAGAACATGGCGAGCACTTATATATGGCTCAGAACAACAGTGGCAACATGCCATGGGAAAGCGTGACCACATGGGTTCACATAGGAGATAACACCTTGATTTTATATAAGTGTGTTGACTCATGTCTTTCCAGGAGGCCAGTGGAAGACACACCAGCAATTATTTTAGTTTGGCCTAAGAAACCTATTGCCTATACAAATGAATTTCCCTACAATAACCCACAGGCCTAACCCTGCCCACCACCTGTTTTTGCAAATAAAGTGTTATTGGAACACAGCCACACAATTTGTTTGCATATTGTCTATGGCTGTGGTCATGCTGTAATAGCAGACTTGAGTTTTAAGAGAGACCATATGGCCTGCAAAGCCTAAAATATTTAGTATCTGGCCCTTTTCACAAAAGGCTTGCCAACCCCTGGACCAAACTAAAGCAGTAGTCATATAAATGAATAGGTAGGATGGATGGAAATGATATTTAGGAGCAAAATCAATTGGAGTAGCCACTACTCATTCCTCCTGGTTCTACTACTTGATGCCATATACACATTAGAGGCCAACATTACAAATATGTTTGTAATGCTTTTACAAAAGCTTTCTAGTGTTCCAAGGCATCTTTTGACAATTTTTACTTACTCTGTCCCGTTTAAATTAAACTCTAATTTCCATAAAGACCCTTAAACTCTGAGGACCACACAGTGGAGTCCACTCACCACACAGGCCTACTGATCCAAAGCAGAATCATTCAGTCACTTGGAATGAGATCCTCCTGCAGTAATGGGACAGTATTATCCCTGGCGTCCCTTATCTAAATCTGCTAAAATGCTTCCCACTTCTAAATTATTGCCATGCTCTTGTTTTCACTGCAGGCCTTCAGAGATGGCCTAAATCTTTTTCACCTCATTAAGCTGCTCAGCACCAAAGTCCTCTAAAAACTTTTCATCTGAAAAGTCCCCATAAGGCCTGAAACTTCTTGTCCCTTCCCTATGTGGTTGGAACATAAAAGATTTCAATTCAAAGAAAAAGTAAAGAACTGTCATGGTCCTTTTTGTTGGTGTTAATCTCTGAACAGCAGATTTAGGATGACTATTTTT
Source organism: Propithecus coquereli (assembly GCF_000956105.1). Lineage (NCBI taxonomy): Eukaryota > Metazoa > Chordata > Mammalia > Primates > Indriidae > Propithecus > Propithecus coquereli. Next base: position 2,085,377 of record NW_012150030.1, on the reverse strand, counting down.
TTCCAGTTCCTGGTTCTCCACTTCCTGTTCGAATATCCACTACAAAGTGTCGGCGAAATGTATTTATAGGACACAGTGAGCCAGTTGCTAGGCCTTTTGTATAGGACTTGAAAGATAAAGACAAGCTCCTTTCTCTTAAAAAAAAAAAGTAATCTGCAGCCATAGAAACATCTAATCTTAGTCATAGCACCAACACCCCCACATGGGCCAAAAATACAATTTGGAATAAAAGTTGCTTATAAAAAAAATGGATTTTAAAAAATCACACCTTGAATAACAAACCAATGAGAAAAACTTTTCCTACCTAGGGGTAAATTTAAGAGAAACAAAACAACAAATGGCTTATTTTACTTTTATATTTCAAGATTATTTGCCTCAAATATTTAGTTGATGCCTCTATGTAGAATAAAATAAAGGTTAGCCCTAACATAGATCATACAACATACACCAAAATATTTTTCAAATTAATGAAAGATTTAAATGTGAAGACAAACACAAATATATAGAACAAGAGGAAGAGGTAACATTAATAGCTCTCTAATTTTAGAGTAGAGAAGGATTCTTAAAGAATATGAGCAAAGGCAGAATCTACAGAAGACAAAGTAACAAATTTAATATATAAAATTTTAAGATTTCTGAATCTTAAAATAGAATATTCAAAATTAAAAAACAAGTAACCAACATGGAATATGTTTCCATGGGTATGATTAAAAGTTTCTTCCTTTTTATTCTGCAAGAAGCAACGCATGGAGACACAATAAAAAAAAAAAACAAGCATAGATTATGAGGATATTCATAAGGAAGGAATACAAATAGTGAATAAATATATGAAAAAAATTTCAGCCTTGCATACAATCAAATAAATGCAAACTAAGACAGCAATAAGCTACCTTTTTTGCCTGTATATTAGCAAAGATATTTTATTTAAGAAAGTACACAAATGTATTAGCTTAAATGTTTTTGGCTGCAAATAACAAAACTGATTCAAAATAACTTCACAAAAGATTAGTGGGTCTTCAAAATTTTAAAAATTCAGAGGAAGATTTGTATTCAGGCATGATTTAATCAGTGATCAAGCTCCAATTCTCTGTAATTCTTTGGATCTGTTCTCCTGTCTATCAGCTTTGTGCTAAAACTGGCTATCCTCATGGAGACAAAATGACTACAGGAGTTCCAGGAGTCAGCTTCCTACCACAGCATTCAGAGAAAAAGAATATCATTTCTCTCAACCAGCACAGTCCTGGCATTCATTTTGATTGGATAAATTTAGGTCCTGTAACCAATTCTCAACTAATCATCATGGCCAGGGAAATGGTATCATCCAACTGAATTAGACTTGTGTTAATTGAATTAGGCCTGAACCAATCACTGTAGTAAGGGAGATAACAGTTTGTTAATTGCCTTAAAGTATTCAGCGGCCATTCTGGGCACCAAAGTAGGGTAAATCCCCTTTAAGTCACCTAATGGGGAAGGGATAGAATAGCTGCACTGAGGTTGTACAGAGAAGCATGCCTGTTTAGGCACAGTGGGTGGAAGAATAAATTATTTAAAATTTATGGGAAAATTAGACTATAAATATCAGTGCTTTAAAAGTATGTGCGCCACATTTGTCCCAGAAATAGCAGATCTTGACATTTATTCTGAGGGAATAAGCATGGTTCAATACAAGGAGATATCTATTGGAATGAGTTAGGGTAGTCAAAAATCAAGGTCCAACAATGAAAAATTAGTCAAATAAATTACAATACACGAATACAATGCTATTTTATGCAGCCTTTAAATATAAAATTACGGAAAACTATTTACTGACAAGTAAAACTGTTTAAAATATGTTAAATATTAAAACCAGATTACAACAGATTCTCCTATTTTTATACAAATAATATACATGTACTCGGTGAAAAGGACTTAATGTATCAAAATAAAAAGAGTTATATCCAGATAGAGGAAATACAGACAGCTTTTATTTCTTTTTATAGCTTTCTGTATTTCACAAATTTTCTTCATGCTTATGAATTATTGCATTAATGAGAAACACTCATGTTTTCTTTAGAAGAAATAATAAAACTAATCCACATTTTAAAAAAATTTAATGGGGACTGTGACTTTAAGAATGTGTTGGTGAAGGATTCCAAGAGTCCACAACTGCAAGGTGAGAGGAAGCCCACACAAAAGCAGAGCTCTAGGAATTAAATCTTTAAATAATCTACATCCTGTCCCCAGAGGAACAACAGCATTCACACCAGCATTTAGTTAAGTAGCATTAGCTCACCTGAGACCCAATATGCTAACTTTATCCATAATGGCTTCCCTGCACTCTGGGGAAGGGCTTGGGGTAAACAAAGAAATACCAAACCTCCCAAGAGGGCTTTCCAACTCCCTGGGGAATCCCCTTTTGGGAATAGATACAAATACTCGTTTAGAGATCTGTGCAAGTGATGGCTAATGGCCCAAAATTGCACTATATGTAGCTTCAGTTTTCATGTAATTGATCCAAATAGGTAGAGTTGATCTGGTCTATGTGAAAATGTATGTACACAGGCTATAGGCCTAAGCATCCTAATCAAATTGAATAATAAGAAAATTCAATTAAAATATAACAAAATGTATTGCTTTCATTTATTGATGCATCACAATATAAGCAACAGACCAAAGAAGTTAAATATGCATCATTTAAAGGAAAATCGCAAGGCTGAAATATGTACAGCTCTGTATGATGTGAGATGATTCTACACATACATGCTGTCTGCACATAGCTGATCCTAACTCCATCGCTATAGAATAGACCCTATTTTTCAGTTACCATAGACCACAATTACTGCAGCAAGCGAATAAAAGGGGAGAGGAGAGCAAAGAGTATCAAAGAAAAGTTTGCTTTTCACATTTCTGATTTAAGAGAGGGCTGAGAGTAAAAGTCAAGGTATTCATTTATTCAACATCCCGTCAATATTTGTTCAGGATACAGAAATGAATTAAATGAACAAAAATCTTTGCCTGCATGGAACATACATTCCATGTGGATACACAGGTGTATGTACAAAGTCTAAACGAGCTTCCTTTCCCTCTGGCCTTAACATTTAGGGAGAATGCAAACATGGAATTGGATGTCTGAGAGTGGCTGGCAAGGACTGAATGAGAGATTTCTTTGGCTAAGAGGAAAGCTTTGAGAGCCTATTTTATCTGAATTCTAGAAAGAGAAATCAGGAAAGGCAAATTTGTTGTCAAAATCTAACCAGAAATTTGTCTTTGATGCTCCCTTCTACCATTCTCACCTAATTACCAGGCCCTCTCTTTTTGCCCCTCAACACCAACCATTCCTTCAGAGGCCATCCTTTTGGTCAGCAGTGGAAGAAAGGATGAGGAATGCCATGTATTTACTCCCTATGGGTGTTGGTGTTCCTTCCTATCAGTGTCTGGCACCTCCTGGAGACTATTAAGGGAGGAAGGGATGGATGGATAGATGGATGAATGGAGGGAAGGATGGATTTTTGCATAGGTACATGGTTTAATAAGGGGAAAAATATGTGAATGAGAAAGTGAAAAACTAAATGAAAGAACAAAAGAATAATCAGATAAAGCAGGGAGAAAGACTTCAAGGTGCCCATAGGAAGCTTGTGAAGTCATAAATGGTAAAGATGAGAGAGAAATAAATGAAATAGCACCCCAAAGATGTGACTGGGGTGACAGAATGGGGGGAAGAGGAGGACAATAAATGCAATAGTAGAATTAAGCCCCAAGGAAAAGGAAAAACAAAATCACAACACATCTTAAAGATCAATAAAGGAGTTGGGGGAAAGTTAGAGAAGATCAGCCCTGACTGCTGCCTTGAATCCTGATGCAGTAAGAACTTCCTGCTTCTGCAAACGGCAGGCACTGAGGGCTTCCTGGAAAGCGGGGTTAGGCATTTGTGCATAGCAGTATGCATGGAAGTATTATAAAATTGTGTTAAGGGCTCAAACATTGTATACTTCAAGTAGAGATTAATTCTAGTCATTCAGGGGTAGCCTTTATTATTCTCTGATAAAATACACATTGTTAAAAATTTAAAAAAATACAAATAAAAAAGAAATTAAAATCACCTGTAATATTCCACAATTTAGAAATACTTTTTAGAGTTTCATACCTCTTTAACACATGTGTATGTGCATGTACATATGTGCTTATATGTGTTTAATATAACATTTAATATAGTTAGTTAAATGAGTTTAATGTATATTTAACATTTTGATATTATAGTTTGTTTAAACAGCTTGTTTTATAAATGTGTGTTTTAAATATATACACAAAAGCATATATATGTATATGCTTTTAACCTGCTTTTTTCACTGAAATATATTATAAATACTTCCATGTTAGGAAACTGCCTGTGACATTAATATACTTTATCACCATGCTATTTTATTTTATGGCTGTACCATAATTTGTCAATGAATCCTCTCCTGTTGGAAATTTAGTTTTGTTTTTCTTCCAGTGTTTTGCTATTTAAACCAAAGCAATTTGGTTTTGTTTTCTTTCATACTGTTTTATTATATAAAACGAAAGTACTGTATTCTTATAGCTATATCATTGCACATTACTGAGATTATATCGTTATTATAAAATCTTTGAGCTGAAATTGCTCGGTCAAATCAAATTCAAAATGCTAAGGCTTTTGATATGCATATCAATTATGATGCCTTCAGTCGCCATTAAGGAAAAATTCCAATTAACAGAATCACTTAAATGATAAAGCCCTTTTAATAGATCTCATAAATAGAGTCTAGAGATAATGCAGGTCATAGAATCAATGTGCTCCAATAGCTCAACAATGCATCTTTTTGTCTCCTCCTCTGCCTACTGAGATATTAGCCTCATTCTCACAGACAGGAAATGGCTGTCAACAATTCCTGGGGATATATTTTTACTTCTTTAGGCTCAGAAAAACAACACATCTCCCCAACCCTCAAACAAAAGTCCCAAGCTTCACTCTGGATGAATTTGGATCATGTGCCCATTCCTGAGCCAGGTGCTTTAGCAAAAGAGTTAGATAATATGTATTATCAACCTATAGTCCCACAAATAGTGTGAGTTCAGATTTTTTTCCAGCCTTCACTAACATTGAGAATTAACCTTTAAAACCATAATAGGCTGGCCATAGTGGCTGACATCTGTAATCCTAGCACTTTGGGAGCCCAAGGCAGGAGGATCACTTGAGGCCAGTAGCTCTGAGAGAGACCTTTCTCTACAAAAAAAGTTTAAAAATTAGCTGGGCATGGTGCACACCTATAGTCTCAGCTACTTGGGAGGCTGAGGCAGGAAGATGGCTTGAGCCCAGGAGTTTGAGGTTGCTGTGAGCTATGGTGACGCCACTGCACTCTAGCCTGGGCACCAGAGTGAGACCCTATCTCAAAAAAAAAAGAAAAAAAGCAATAAAATCAAAAGCTGCCAACTTGACAAATAAAAAGAGTAGACCATTATCTTTCCTTCCCTCCCTTCCTTCCCTCCCTTCCTCCCTCTTTCTTTCTTTCTTTCTTTCATCAATTTGGCCTATTCAATGGTAAAATCTTGGCCTGTAAAATCAGATGGTCTATATTTGCATTTCGATTCCCTGACTGGGGGGAATTGTTTCATTTTAGGCAAGCTGTGGAGAAATTCTCTGCAAAACAAGAAAAAAAATAATAATAGAGCCTCCTTCTTGGGCTTCTTATAAAGACAAAATAAAATAATTATTTTAAGAAACTGGTAAATGTTAGGTCTTGTTTACAATTATAATATTATTTTTATAATGAAATTGTCATGAATTACCTACTCATTCCTATGCTCATTTTTCTATTGAGAGTACTCATTTTTAATAGTAAAAGGGAGATTTTATTTTGTTGTTTATTCAAGACTTAAGTATCTAGGTACCCATATTTTCTTCATTAGTTAAAAGGCAATGCTTACAGACCCTGGTTTTGAGTGTCTGGAAAGCTAAAAAAGCAACGAATTTAGAAAAAGTAAAAAATCAGTCATTGATGAGAGAGAGAAAATTTTGGCTTAAAAATTTTTTAACAAGAACTCTCCCTCTACCCCTAAAATACTTTGTACAGTATTACAGCTCCCTAGAATCTATAGAATATTAAACTTTCTTCACTGTAGCATTTTGTACAGACAAAAATGCCAGCACTGATAGTTAATGAAATGACTAATGCCAAAATGAGTCACTGTAAAGATACAACTGGAATCACATATGATAAGTGTCACTTGTTAGACTTTTCATTAGTTCTACAAATAACTAACTGTAAACCTCAGCCTGTTATACTATAAATATTTTTAACAAATAAAGGGAACGTTTTTTAGTGAAAATATACATAATGAAAAGTCTCTCATTCACAAGTTATGAATACTCCTGTCCTAATAAAGAAGGACCAGCTTAATTTACAAAAACATTATACAGAGCCATTCCTCTAACTGGGAATAGAAATGACATTTTTTAGTTTGTTCAATGTGCAGTGTGGGTCCTGTCTGAGTGGTATTATTGCTGGCAACTTGATGAGCCACGGTTGGGATCGGTCAAACAGGATCCAAGCCCTCTTCTTCCCTTTGAGATGTTTTCTGCCTCTGACATTGGTTAGGACAAAGAGACTCCTTCTTCTACTTCAAAATTCATCCTTCTTCTGATTCCTGAATAGATGAATTCTAGGGAAACAAACTTGTTTCAGCCATATCTCTAAAAAGTCCCTCCCTGCCTCATACACACAGCATGCCATAGCTACATTACTAATGGGTGTTGTCCAACTTTCATTCTTCTTTATCTCTCATGATATGTAAATGGTTATTGTGGAAAGCTCTCTGTCATGCAAATGGTCCTTATCATCTTAAGCTTTAAAAAAACTCCTTTTAAAGAAAGTGGGAAGATATGTCCTGTTCTGCAATATTTGGAAGTGTTCATTTTAAGTGAATCACTTGTTAGGGCAAAATTGCTATAACCTGTAATAAATGTTAAGATTGTCGGATGCATACTTGTACCGAATTAATATTTTATAGCTCCTCGGCCCTGTGTGGGCTGGCTGTTCTACTGGAATGCTCTAGCACCATGGAAACGCTGGGAGATATTTTCTCTTAATTGTAAGAATGTTTGACAGATAACAGTACAGTACCATGGAATTAAACTCCATTGCTGATGAATTCTGATTAATTTATAACCTGATTCTGTTAGTTGGGGTTTTTGTTTTGTTTTCTTTTAAAGCATTGCAACATCTGTCCTTATCCATAATCACTTTTTAAAAGCCTTGATGTCAGTAGGTATTGTATTGATATAATTATCATCAGATAGAGGAAGATATCCTTTTTTTTAACTAAAAATTCTCTCCACTTTTTAAAAACCCAACATGTGAACTATGAATAAAATCTTTTTTGGAGAAATGTTTCCTTAAAGAAGAAAGAAAGAATTCCATTAACATCTTTTTATTGCTAAACTATGATTTTAGTCAAAATTATGTCAGCCTTAAATTGTAATGGTAAAGTATGTTGGCATGTGGCTAGAAAAAAATTATTTGTGATCTTAATCACAAAATATATAAGTAATATATATCATACATTATTTGTGTCTAAGAGAAATGTGCAATGCTTCCATCATTCTAGTCCAATGAGGTACAATAAAAATATTTGTTATTTTTCTAAGACCTCTGAACCAGTTGACTCAAGTTTTATCCTAAAATATACCCTTGGCCCTTGGGTATCAAGTTCATGATGGAAACTGAGCATCCAAATCTCTAGGTAAAGCTTCCTGGAAAAACAGATAACTGCTAGACACATTCTTTCTTACTTATCCTTTTTCTCCAAAACACATAAGAGGGTACAAGGAGCTGTTTATAGCCAACTCATTAAAATACCTTCTCTTACCCTATTATGGCACCAGGATGAGCCATGGAAGGATCTCTCCCTCGCACTCTAAAAGAAAAAAGTCTTTCCCTCATCCTTGTCCTCTATGAGGTTGCCTCTCACTCGGGACCCTCTTCAGCACTGGTACTCCCTCTGGTGTGTTTTAACACATCACTGCCAACCCAACTACAAGCGGAACCCGGGAAGCTGGCTCCTCTTCTGACCTGTCTTCTCTTGAGAATCTGCCCTTGTAGCTTTTTCCTTTCTCTCTTCAGAGAACTGAGAAGTGGAGAATAGCTAAGAAGGCAGCCCTCAACACATCCAGTTGAACATTGGTGGAGGAAAGATGTGAACACATTAAAAATATTTCTCCTCCCACAGGCAGTTTACTAAGGGAAGAGATTATTTCCAGCTGGGAGTAATTGGGAACGGTTTTACAGCAGAGAGAACACTTAAGCAGAACGTGCACTTGTGTTAGTGGAAGTAGCAACCCAAGGTGGAAAGAGAGACTAAGCAAAGTGTGGTAGACAGAAAAATGGTCCCTGAAAATGTCCACATCTTAATCTCCAGAACCTGTGATTACTGATTATCTTACCTTACTCAGCAAAAGGGATTTTGCAGATGAGATTAAGCTAAGGAGTTTGAGATGAGGAGATTATCCTGGATTATCTGAGTGGGCCCTAAATGTGATCAAATAGTCCTTGTAAGAGGAAGGCAGGAGTGTGAGAGTCAGAGAAGGATGTGAGGACAGAGCAGAGGTCAGAGGTCAGAGTGATGCAATTGCTGGAATGTGGGCAGCCTCTGGAAGCTGGAAACGAATTCCCGCCCTTGCGCCTCCAGAAAGAACACAGCCCTGCTGAAACCTTGATTTTAGTCTGCTGATACCAGTTTTGACTTCTGAACTCTAGAATTATAAGATAATAAATTTGTGTTGATTTAAACCACTAAATTTGTGATTATCTGTTACAGCAGCAATAGGAAATTAATACACAAAGGCAAATGGGGGAAATGTGTGCTATTTGTGAAGAATATTAAATACCTCAGAGTAGATGGTGCATAGGGACATTCAATGAAGGAAAAGATGGGGAGAAGAATAATAAATGAGAATAATCATAACATTTTGTTCTCTGTTGAAAGTGTTTTCATATTCACTGTTTTAAAATTTTGATTCCCCAAACAACCTTTTAATCCAGGTGTTATGATACTCCCAATTTAAAGATGAAGTAATTATGGTTCATGAAAGTGAATTGCTTTGCCGAGGTTCACGGTTCTGCCTTAGAGTTGGACAGGAGCCATGGTCTACCATCTCCTCGCCTCTTTCCACTGCACCACATCCCTTGTTCATACCAGGCCACCTGACTTTAGAGGGGTTTCAGTGTCAGTCCAAAGGATGTAAAATTTGTTCTCCAGCAATAAGTTAAAGTATGGAGTTATATGATCAATTAACATAACAGCATAATATAAAGTGGATTAGAGAGGGAAGAATAAAAATCTAGAGACAGGGTGGATCAACAGAATAGTCCAGGAGACAGAAAGTAAGGCCTCAACTAAAGCCAGCAGAGGGAACCGACCGAAGTATAGTGTTTACTATAAGGTGAGGAGGGGACTAGGGGATAGGTGGAGACAGAAGCAAGAAATTCATAGTCTGGTTTATTACCAATGGAAAAGTTATGATTTTCTAATATGTACATATTTTTCTACAACTAGTTATTGTACATTTAAATAGACTTTATAGATATAAATCATGGTTTCCAAAATAAAAATTAAGTTTTTATCCCCATAGCATATGATTATATTACTATTTGGATTTTTACATTTCCATTTCAAAAGATAGAAAAAATATTTGTTTAAAACAAATAAATGAATCCCAGTACTGCATTTCTTATAACAATACCTGATTTCTTTTTGTTTCATTGAGGTCAACTATCTGATCACCAGTGAAAATTGGGGATAGAAAAGTGTCACTCTGTTCTTCTCACTCGCAGTAATGACGATATACTCTCTAACTCATCACCTTTCCAACAGGTATTTCGTGACCCTATCCATCTCTCATTCTATTACCTGTTTTCTATTCCCTTTGTATGCTGTTGGTAACCTACAAAAATGTCTTTGGGTGGCCATTCTTATTATATATCTGAAACCTTTGCTGCTGTGTTGTGACATGTTATTTATTGCTGTTATTCATCTGTCAGTTCTCATCATGCCCATTTTTTAATCTTTGATTGCCTTTTATGATCTTGATTCCTAGAAGTTTTCACCAAGCTTTTTTCCTTTTTACTGCAAAAAGTTCAGAATTCTTATATCAGCTGTGGTAGGCTAAATAATGGCTCATCAAAGATACCCTAATCCTCAGAACCTGTGAATATGTTGTCTTACATGGTAAAAAAGATTTGGCAAATGTGATTAAGTTAAAGATCTTGAGATAGGAAGATTATTCTGGATTACGGAGGTTAGCCCAACATAATCACAGGGTCCTTCTGAGGGAAAGAGAGAGGCACAAGAAAAGGAGAGAAGGAGAGCACAGAAGCGGAGATCTGAGAGAAGAGCAGATGTTATACTGCTGGGTTTGGAGATGGAGGAAGGGGCCATGAGCCAGAAAATGCAGGCAGACTCTAGAAACTGAAAAAGGCAAGGAGACAAATTTTTCCCTAGAGCCCTCAGGAGGAACACAGCCCGGGGACCCAGTTTAGACTTCCGATCTCCAGAATTGTAAGATAATAAAACTGTTGCTTTAAGCCACTAGGGGTGTGGTAATTTGTTACAGCAGCAACAATTAACAAACATATTGGCCCAACAAAAAAAGAAATCCCAATGTCTCATCTTTTTTACATTTTCAAATTGAGATAAGAAATTAGAGTACTTCAATTAAAGAGTCTTAAATGGTGTCTCATCATCTTAATTAATTACTATCCATTACTACCCTTCCTCAGTTACTAAACGAAAATGTTCTAGCTAATTGTTTCATCTTGCAATGTCAATTTGGAAAACCAAAAACCGTAACCTATCTCATGTAAGAAATAAGTAATTTAAAACATATTCTGAACTTCATACCGGAGTTACCCGTCTTGTGTGCCTGAAAGTCATTCATGCCTCGTGATCCAGAAGAGCCATTTAGAAAATGTTTGTGAGTTAAAAAAAAAGTGGTGAAACATAAATGTTTTCTTTTTTTAGCCAAATCATGCTATAATTGAAAAAATATCAAAAGATTCAATACTGTGAGAGTGACACATTCAGTAACCTACACTTCCTTCAACACTACTCAAAATGAAATGCTATATTCCCTTGATCCCGACATAAAAGGGCAAAAAGCTAAAGTTTACTTAGAATTCTCTCTGATCTCAAATTGCTAAGAAAAAAAAAGGGAAAGGAAATGAATTGGAAAGGAAGAGGGAGAATGATGGCTGAGTAGAGGAAGAGAAATGAGGAGAGGCATAATGATCACATTCTAAGAAAAAGCCTGATCTAAAACTAACATCAACTTCTACTCCTATACCCAACCAAAGGGAGCAGTGGAGTGGATTGAAGGTCTTCACACGAGATGAACATTCCTATAGGAGAGACGCAGCAGAACCTAAGGACACCCAGCCCTATGGACATGTCTAGTTCGGATGGGCTGGTGAGGAGCGTGGGATACTTAATAGTTTTCAAAAGCTAAAGAAAAGTTTGCGTGAAACCTCCTTACAGTGCATCATTTTTATCCCCACATTCTGCCAACCTCACCCCCACCTCTCTGCACATCTCCCCACTCCCCACAATAAGGGCAACAGGAAAAAAAGAAGAAAAAAATTAACATTTTTGAGCACCTATTAATGTCAGGGAAAATGCAAGGTGTTTTTAGTTTGTTATTACATTTTATCTTTACAAAAGATCAAAAATTTCTGAGTCTCTAATATGGGCCAAGTGCCTCATACATTACGTAATTTAACTCATCTCATACTCACTACTACTCTCTCAGTTGTGTAGTATTGCTATCTTTGTTTTGTAAATTAAAAAACTGAGCTCTAAAAAAGTTATTTGCCCTAAGTCAAGCAGCTGGAAAATTGCAAGGCTGGGATTCAAATAGGCCTGTCTGTCAAATACCAGAGCCTGAATCTTTCAGCATTGCTTTAATAGGTAGGTACAGTTTTTTCTTTCTTTAAAGATACAAAAATTTGAGGCAAAGGGATGACAAGGAATTTGCAAATGTTTGTCTCCAGATCTAAATTACCTAATTCTGACTTCAGAATTCATCAGTTATATACATGATAATGAGCTTTATATTTGGAAAGCAGAGAGTGAGTTCAATTTTTCAGTGGCTTTATAAATTGTGATTTTTACAAAATCACCCCCTAAAATTGCACATGGAAATCATACCCTTACTTGGTAAAAGCATGCCCACTCTGTGACCACAAAATTGTTGTTAGAGTAAATCTCAGCATTTAGATCTACAAAGCGGGACCTACTGATTCACCCGAGGTCAGAATTTGGATTTGAAACAATGGAGTCAAAGTCTGAATGTGGAATAATTAAGTCTGTCAAGCACAACTGCACTTTTTAAACTTTAAAAATGCTCTGAAAGGAAATTTGGGGTTATATAATCTCAAAAGTTAATTTTCTTAGATTCAAGTGATTGGTGAGATTTACAGTGGGTAGAAGCCACTGACAGAAAGAACTTCACACAAACCTTTTTTAACCAGAGTCTTAACATGGCGGATCCGTGTTACCTGGGGTGCCCCTCTGGCCACCATGGCTACATGCAACCCATATGATCCACAAATAAAACACAATACATACTGCTTCTTTCTAGATCCGTTTGCTTCAGACAACCAAGCGCCAGTAACAAAATCAAGGGTTCTTTTGCGTTTCTTTCTTTTGGCTTAGGCATATGTTCATATGCAAAATACACAAAAGCCTATTATGTTTTTGATTAAAGCTTCTAATTTGGGCAAGGCAAGGGCTAAACTTGGATACTGCAGAACACATCCATTTTGTTCCTACCAGTCTTTTAAAATGTGTGTTAATTTATCCAGAGCTTGTGCCACAGTAAAAATAACTTCACATGTACCTGCAATACCTCACAACTTGAGGAATATGAAAACAAAAAAGTTCATGAGAGTCACATGTGTTCTGGTGAGAATACAAAAGAAGCTACTAATTAGGAAAAACAAAACCACCATCGATGGAGCAGCTGCAGTAATTTGCTGTGCCTTTCTGGCATTATGGGAAACTGAATGCATTATCACAGTCACTTTTCACAGCATAGAGAGACTTCATTAGCTTATTTTTCCCCCCATAAATTCATCCACTTTAGGCTACAGAGAAGCAGTTCGCAAACCTAAGGTTGAAATGCTGAATTTTAGAAAAAAAAAATTGTAAGTATCCTTTAATGGATTTTGGAAATAACATTTTTGAATAATTTTCAATTAGAGTCACAAAGTATTCAGTTGCAATGTTCCCTTTCCCTTGATGAGAATTCAGGAAAGCTGCTATTTTACTTGCTGAAATGTGGTAGGAATGTAATCTTGGTTGGCAATAAATAGAACAAGAAAATAAGGAGAGGGGTGGGACCAGGGGAGAGAAGTAAAGTTACCAGCCAAACAGAAATGCTGCATTTATGATACAGGTCTGAGAGAAGTAAAGAAACCTAGTCAAAATTTGGCAGGACTTAGAACCACATTTCCTTGGGATGGAGATGGGACAAGGAGGAGTTGGGGGCAGAGGGCTCCAGATTCAGCAGCCCTGCTGGGTTCTGCCATGCTCTGGAATGACGGGTAGAAGGACCTGAGCCAAAAATGGACAATTCTGTGTTCAAAGGACAATTTAGATAAGCCCCACCCAAACCTGGGAATACAGAGCTTCCCTCTTCAGACTCACCAAACTGCGTGACTTATAAGCATGAAAGTTATTCTGGTTTTAAAAGTCATTACTGTATCCAGAGAAGAAATAAGAGCTCACCCATTGCACAATACAGAAAGCTGTGCTCCCTGGGTGCCTGCTATTTTCCCAAGAAAAATGAGATCTTTGTTAAATTATAGGGTGGTTGCACACATCATTTTAAATAGTAATATATTATTTAAGACTAAAAGTGAGCTCGGAATTGAGTTTTGCCATCTCCCCCCTTCTCCCTTAACTCAGAGGCCATGTGGGAAGCAAGCCTGGCCAGTGGGTCTTACATAGTCAGCATGGAGAAAGAGGAGATGCCTTCCAACAACTGCTTTCACCAAATAGTAACCGAGCATCTGCTGTGATCCTACCCAAAGGGAATGAGGCTGCAGGCTGTACATGGAACATAGTGCATGAAGCTGATTTCCAAGGCTGAATCGTATAAGCTTATCCAAAATAGGTAGGTCAAGCAAGGGCACCCTGAGGAGAGTATTAGGAGCTGAGATGCAAGGAAACAAAAGGTGATCTAAATGAACTGGGCAGAGTGTTATGACTGCTCATTGAAGGACTTTTACCTGCTCTTGGTGCATTCTCATGGGTGTATCACTACCATTTGAAGAAACTAGAATGTGGTAATAAATCACACTATTTTTAAAAGCAATGGGCTCAAATAAGCAGCTTATAATATACAGTAATCATTTGAGCCTCTGAAGTTCACACCCACCTTCCTGCATTCCCTTTGAAAGGATCAAAGAAACATAAAAATTAGGAAAACAACATCTGTACTAATGATGGGAATCTGGAAGAGTGCCAGGGGATAAACCTTTTTTGATGTAAGCCACTGAAATTTGGGGGGATTGTTTGTTCCAGCGGCATATTGATATGCTATTTTTCTAATTATAAAATGAATACAATAAAGGAATTTTTACAAATGTATGGAAATGGGCTGGCAGTTTATACATCAAATTAATCACAGTGATTAGGTCTGGAGAAGTGAAGGGAATAGTGCTAAGGATGGTGGATAAAAGGAACTGTTTCTTTCTATTAAAAAAAGGCTGGAAGCAAATATAACAACATAATAATAATTACTAAATTGGGTTGTGGGTACGTGAGTATTTGTTATATTATTCTCTGTAGTGCACTGTATTTTTAATATCTCAAAATTAAAATTAAAAATAAACACAATTACAAACATGCACTGAAGATAATTGGGGTATGTTTAAAAGCACGGAGAAAATTAAAACCACCTATAATCCCACCATGAAGAGTTTGTACCAACACTGTAAATATATATACCTACATAGATATATATAGACACACACATACTATTCTCAAAAAATAATTTTATAAAAAGAGGGCCTTGTTATGCAGTCCATGTTCTGCTTTCTTTCACATAACAATTAAATTTTTCTCATTATATTAACGTTATTTTATAACATGATTATTTTCTTGAGAAAAAAAATCCTACAAAGCGAATCAAAGAGTTCCTATTTTCTTCCATCACCTAGTGTTATCATTCCTCTATTATTTGTCAGTTTGATGAATGAAAAACATTCCATCTTCTTTATTTTGTGTTTTCTGAATGACCAGTTAGGTTATAAGTTTTTGCACATATATATAATTAATACATTGTAATACACTTCTGTACACTTGTCGTGGCCATCGGTCCTATTTACCTGGCCTGTGTCTCCTTTCTCAAGAGGAGGTGTCCCTCTCCTTGCCCACATGGTCCTGATGGGACTGACACTCAAGTTGCCTTTCCCACCCCCAATTGCGGGAATGAGCACACAAGCCAGTCATACTCCAGGTGAGAGCCTATCCTCCAGACTGCAGGGATTACCCCACAGGGTGGGCCTTTGTCCCAGCCAACACCAATCAGAGCATCTCCTGAGATCTAACTTTTGGATTCTCAAAGGCGGCAGGGGGCAGGTCACGGTTGCTTTCTTCCCCAGAGTTCATGAGTGGTAAAAATAATGTGTGTCACAACTGTGACTGTCTTTCCCGGCTGCGTAAAGAAGCTCGTCTGCATTAAGAGCCAGTGAGGCCCATATGCAAAAGGAAGAAGAATGAAGAGATGGAGAGAAAACAAAAAGTGCACACAGACTTTAAAACTCCCTCTTCTAAACACACCTAAAGCCAATGTACTCCTGAAATTCTCAGTAATGTCTTTAATTTAGATACAAATACAGATGAGAGATGCCACAGACAGAGACACAGAAAGATAGTTGTTCTTGTTGTGTAATCGTATTTGTGTGAACTTTCTTTCCATTAGAGTTTCCTTATGTGAAGGTGAGAGTCAGGCAGAACAGGTGAATCCACACACAGCCAAAAATATTTAGGGCATTTGCACTTACTACAACATTTTCAATTCAAATATCACTGCATGAGGAAGGGACCCCTTTCAGGGCTTACAGATCTGTATGCTGCACATCCCTTAGAGATCCCCTTCTCACGGACTGTGTGACTGTCTCCTTCAAGATGTGCAAGGACAGCATTTCCAGACCCATTTGTGAGGCAACTAGGATGGAGCCAGATACTGCTCAGCTCCAGCATCTGTTGCATTTGTTCAAACGCCAACACTGACTCAACGCCGAGAACAATTTCTCATGGTCTCAAGAAAGTAAATATTCTACAGGTTCTTTCTGACCTTCCCATCTTGCCACGTTATTGAGCTGAACTCTACATGCTTCCCTAAAATTAGTGACTTAACACATCCCTTTTTTTCAAATAAAACTTAATGCATTTATGAAGTTCTGACTTTACAAAGCTTTTTGTCTGGTTTTCTATATTAGTTTTTTTAGTACATTTTTATTTGCTTAATATTTTATTTTTTAACATTAAGAAGTTTTTAATTTTTACATTGTCAATGTTCTTTTCTTTTATTGCTTTTTCCTGAGTTGCTACACCTAGAGAAACCTTTTTGAACCCAAAATCTCATAAATATTTACCTTTGTTTTCTTCTAATCTTTTCTGTGAGCACTTTTTTTCATTTTAATGCATCTAGAATGTGGTTTTTAAAAAGTATATGTGTTTGTGCTATTTCCATAGAAATAGAGAGATTAATGTGTTATAGGTAAAGGAGCCTCTAGCTTGATTGTGTATTAACTTCCTCATACCCCAGCTTCAATAAAGTCCTTAATATTTTGCTTGGACTTCTGGTCCAAGAGATCCCTGAAGATGTGGGACCCAGGTCAATCACCCTAATTCACTGAATTTTAGATCAGGTCTGTATCCACCCTCACCACTGCATCCAGACATTTTCTCTGTTCTCAAACTGGCTAAGGCCTCACCTAGGTAAGCTTGGAATGCAACTTCATTATTGATGTCACTTAGGAGTTAATTATTTTCCATAGATTCCGACTATGCTATTACGGCACTCAGAGAGTGCTGCTTCTAATTGCAGAATGCTTTATTACTATCAGTGTGAATATTAAATTCCTTGATTAATTTTATGTTCAGATATAGAGGAAAAGGGGAATACACTGCCCAGACATACAAGCCCAGGTATGGTGGTAGTTGTGTGCATGTGTGTATGTATTTGTGTGTGTATATACACACGCATAATTGAAAGTCTTTATGGAAATATTAAATGTAAATATCTAAGTACTAGGATGTTTGTTCCCAGTGCCTCATAAACTTTACTCTCACAGATATGGTCCTGGGAGATCCAGATTTGTCAATAAGCAAGTCCTCCTCTCCTGGACTAGATGGCGAGGGAAGCTACGAGAAGGAAAACGACAACTGCCGTCCTACAAGAACTCACAGTAGAATAGAACAATCAGTACCAAAAAACAAGCAGAAAAAGACGAATATCAGTAACAGAAATTTCAAAATAAATATACAAATACCAGCTACAAATTAACAAGATAACAGCATCAGAATGGTTTTAACAGTTTATTTCAGCTCTAAACATCTAAGAATCGGGAACCCATAACTTGGCTAGGACTTGAGGCCTTTATGTCTATGTATATAGGTCCTTGCTGTTGGGGAGGAGGAAGGGGCAAGGTTGCTGTCAGTGACAGTGGCTGCCAGCAGGAGGCTCTCAGGTTCTAGAGAGCACATATTTTGCATCCCCCCCCACCCCTCCAGGACTTGTGCACGTGCACTGTGACCCTTGCTGCTGCGGGGAGAGGAGTGTTGCTGTTAGTGGCAGCAACCCCAGGAAGGCAGTTCTCAGATTCTGGGGAGCATATGCTTTGGCTCCCTTTATCCCAGGGACAGCCTCCATGGTACCCTGCACTGCCATTCCCCAGGGTGTGGGACGTTATATGGACTAGAGTGCTGCAGACCCTACCACACTGCTGGGTCCAGCCAACATTGCACTACTGTAACCCTCCACATGCACATGGGGGGATGTCGGGGCGGCTCCAGGGATGTGGAGATGTAGGCGCTGTTGGGGCCCAGGGCAGGAGACAGTCTGGTGGAGGCTGAGCTCTCAAAATGGCACCATGCTACAACTGCTTTGGTCTCAGGGTGTGTGTGAGGCCCAGTTAAGCTCACTCTATGAAGCATATCATCGTGTGGTCTCTAGGCAGCTCCTTATTCTGGTCTCAGGACCAGTGAGAACCAAGGTGCTCTCTCATGGCTGGAGTTGCAGGAGTCCACAGTGGGAATGTGGACAACTGGGGATCTCACACTTACCCTTTCCCCACACTGGGGAGACTCTCCGGACTCCCACATGGTCTCAGTTAAGCCTACTGCCTTGCTTCCCTTTCCTACTCTGCCTCAGGTGTTACCTGTCACTACTCTGTGAATTCTAGTCTTCTCTCTTGGATACTCTATTCAGAGTGTGACTATCTTCTCGCCAGTTTGGTTATCTTTGTGGAAGAGGAGAGTGCTGGACGCCTCTAGTCAGCCTTTTTGAAGCCTCCTTGGTATAAAAATTTTATTAACAAAATCCACTTTTGCTTTTCTACACAAAATAAACATTTTATTTAAACTCCGGTGTATAATAGTAACAACTCTATTGCATAGAGATGTACAGTAATGGAGTAGAAAGTTTACATATTTAATTGAAGAAAATTTATAATTATGTTCTTCTTTTAGCTGAAAAAATTATTTTTGTCACTAATATGAAAATTAGAATTCTCAAGGAAAAGAATTTGGGAAAAGTAGTGCTCCATGGTCAAAGCATGATTAATGCCCAAGAAACAGTATAGAATGGAGATCAATTGTGTACATTAGGTCAGATTTTGTTTCAAATGCCAACTTCAAATGAGGAATTCTAGGCAAATTAATGTTTCTGAGCCTCAATTTTTCTCTACAACAAAATGTAAACTTTATTCCTAAGGTTGTTAGAAGGAATAAATTAAATATCTGACATGGAGCAAGCACCCAACAGATAATAGATAATAAATGGCATGAATTTTATTATTAAGTCCATTTTAGTTGAAGAACTGGAGAGTGGCAGCTATTCCTTTTCTTCCTAAACCAAGAGAAAAATTTTAAGCGTTAAAATGAACCATTATCAATCATTTTAGAGTCTACTCCTAAAACAAAAAGTCAAATTTAACCAGGCAAGAGTTTACTTTCTGTGTTAATATTTCACAGTTAGGCTTTAATGTATTTACTTAGGCTCTCTCGGTCAAAAACTCTCAACTTTCCCTGCCCTCAATCTGAAATACTTCAATAAAATGCATCCTCTTATACCTGTTTGTGTCAGCATTAACTCTTCTCTAGATTGTAAAATGACCCAATAAAAAGATACTGTTTCTAGTCACTCTAGCATTGAACCTTCTTAGTATATCACCATTGAAACCAATAACATGATTGGTCTTTAAAGTTCTTCACCAGGAAAATAAGTACAGCATTCAATTTCTAAGAAATAATCATGTTCCTAAAAATATGTTCCTATAAAGCAAATTCTCAGATATTTTACCGCCTTTCATTTTCTGCCTTTCAAGTTCAGAAAACATGAAAATAAAAGGAAATAATTAGTCTGTGTGACATAGCACTCATTAAGGATACTGAGAACCTGCTCCAGAGTGTAAGGATGAAAAACTGACTCAGAGTTGAAAGACCTAGAATTTGATCCCACCTTCGACTTGTTCTTCAGCTTTGGTCACTTAAGCTCGCTAAGCTTTAATTTTCTCATCTGTAAAATGAGAATAATAATGTGTACTTCACAGAGTAATGTGAAAATTAAATGTAAAATGCCAAGTCTAATGTTTTCATGTAGCAGACCCTCCATAATAAATAAATAAATGTAAAGAAGAAAATGCCTAAATACTCCTTGCCGTTTTCTCTCCTGCCCACTCTTAGAAAAGAAAAATTAACTCAGTCGATGAAGGAATTCCCTAGGGCATTTTCTAGTTTTCTAACAGTTTGAGCATCAGAACTCTTTCTCAAACAAAAACTTACGTGGAAGAATAAAATTTCATATGTTAAAACAGAGATATTTCTTTCAATCACCCACCACTCATCCGTCCACCCACTAAAAACATCATTGTCTATATGCGAATCCAAACAATAAGATACGGCTCCTGCTCTCAAGGAAATTGACATATAATCATGTCTAACATCCTCTCCTAAATAAATCTGAGATGCTGATTAGTATAAAGTGGAGGATTGTGAATAAATACACAAAAGCTGAGGTCAGACGTAAGGGTACATGAAATGGACTGTTGGCTGCAGATCCAGCATGAAATAACCCAAAGTCAAGGTCTCCGGCGATGCTGCTGGGAAGCAAGGAACAGCCTGAAACATCAAATGCACACGGACAGGTAGAGAACAAAAAGTGGTTCCAACAGGAAGGATCAACACTAAAGTCAAACAAGACAAAGCAAAGACAATGTCTATACAGAGGCAGACACCAGAGAAATCTCATGTGGTGATAGTTTACCGGGAAAGGTTATAATTCAAGGGACATAGATGCTTAAGGGTTGGGTAGAAGAAAGTAGTAAATGGCTTAGAGCCAGTTTGAAGAAGATTATACAAGGAAATACAGGGAAAGATATTCAGTGAAGTAATAATATGTGAAATTTTGTAAGTATGATTTAAGGTTCAGTGAGGCAACACATCTTAGGGGAAACACTGATGATTTACAGTGCATCCAGAGGAAGGAACTGCCTGAGTAAATCCTCCGTCTATAATTTCACACTAGGAATATTTTAGGCAACTGTGCTTATAATACTTGAAGAAGAGAAGGCTTAGGAGTTCTATAATAGGTACAATGGATTGAATGTTTGTGTCTCCCCCAAATTCCTATGTTGAAATCCTAACCCCTATAGCGATGTCATTAGGAGGTGGGGCCTTTGGGAGGTACTTAGGTCATGAGGTTGGAACTCTCATGAATGTGATTAGTGCCCACATAAAAGGGACCCCAGAGAACTCTCTTGTCTTTTTTCCACCATGTGAAGATACAAGGAGAAGATGGACAAGAAGTCTGAAACCCAGAAGAGAAACCTCACCAGAACTCAACCATGTGACACCCTGATCTCAGAATTCCAGCCTCCAGAACTGTGAACAATAAATTTATGTTGTTTATAAGCCACCCAGTCTATGGTACATTGTTATAGCAGCCTACACTGACTAAAACAATAGCTGACCTCAAATATCTAAATGGATATGGAAGAAAGAGTATATACATTCTGAGTAGCTCTAGAAAAGCCATTCCTAGAGCTCTCACTGTGATTTCTAGTCTCTTCTGAGATCCAAACCAATATACCTAACTGTAACCTGCATAGTTAATCTGGGCTGTCCACTTGAACTTTAAGCATAATTGCCTAAAACTGATTGTGTTATATTTCCCTGCAGAATGCTTTATTGTAAAATCCATATCCTTTTTTATTGGCATCGCTATCTTAGTCACCAAGACAGAAACCTGGAAATGATCCAAGGTATTTACTCTCTTAGTACCACCACAGCAATTTAGTTACTCAATTATCTCCAGTCTATTCCCTTACTTATTCTATCTTCCCCTCTCTCTTCGCTTGATAATGTCTACATTCAGGTCTCATCGTTTCTTACCTATTCAGTGACAATCTCCAGTGAATCTCCCTAACTACACACCTGCCCTCTTGCAATTAATGTCTGCACAAAAATATTTTTTCTAAAAAAACAGTTATGGGTCCCTGCTGCCTAGAGTAGCCTTCCCAATGCACACAGTACCAAGTCTCATGGACAGGGTTAGGACAGATGGCAGCAGTGTCTCAGTTACAAAAGTTTGGGAAACAGAATTCAATGGATACCTCTCTCAGAAATCACAATCAGGCCGGGCGCGGTGGCTCATGCCTGTAATCCTAGCTCTCTGGGAGGCTGAGGCAGGAGGATTGTTTGAGCTCAGGAGTTTGAAATCAGCCTGAGCAAGAGCGAGACCCCGTCTCTACTAAAAATAGAAAGAAATTAATTGGACAACTAAAAATATATATAGAAAAAAAATTAGCCAGGCATGGTGGCACATGCCTGTAGTCCCAGCTACTTGGGAGGTTGAGGCAGGAGGATCTCTTGAGCCCAGGAGTTTGAGGTTGCTGTGAGCTAGGATGATGTCACGGCACTCTAGCCCGGACAACACAGTGAGACTCTGTCTCAAAAAAAAAAAAAAAGAAAAGAAAGAAATCACAATTAACATCATTAGCATACTAAAGTCTGAGAAGTCTTTCAGTAAAAAAAAAAAAAAAGTCATTTAGTAATACATTTGTGCGATCAGTGTTTGTTGGATTTTTTTTTTGACATACTTAATTCTGCTTCATTTCTCATAGAGTTAGTGCTCCATAGAGTATATTTCAATGAATGCTGGACTATAAGATGAATTTCAATTCATTATTATGGCATATAAAACCACACATAAGTGGGTTTTCAACTTTATCTGCTAGTGTATTTATCAATTAATCAATTCAGAAAATATTTATTGAACAGCTATTATGTTATATGCTAAAGATACAATAATGAGCAACTAGACATGATACCTGTCCTCAAGCATTTATTTATAGTTTCCAAGATCATGGCATTTTTATTTCTTCAAACCCTTGCATACACCACACCTACTACCCAGAATGTCCTTCCTCCATCTTCACCTGACAAACTCCTTCTTGTTTTTCAGTTGTTTACACCTTTACTGTAAGACACTTGACTGTAGAGATTATCTTATTCATTTTTATTTTCCTATGCCTAGCACTCTCCCTAACACATTGCTCCAGTCAATAAATGCATATTAAATTAATAAGTAGATAAATGATAAGATATTAGAATTTCTTTGTTTTAATATTTGATAATTGAATTCAAAAGTTTAAACTAAAATATATGTATTTTCGTAATACAGAGTGTTTTCAAATTTAAAAATATTAATAATTTATCACTTGAAGGAGATGCTTATAAGTGTCTTTTTAAATTTTGCCTTCTGACTTCTTATCATAATTATTTGGCATAAATTACAGGTACATCTATCATATTCTTAGTTATACATGAAATACTAATTTTCAAGAGTTTTAAAAAATTATGTTACATGGAAATGGAGGTAAAATAGCAATTAAAAACTAAATTTTTAAATTTTAAATGGTCTCATCTCAGGAAAGCACATATATACAGTAAAATGCTTTATTTTACCATTAAAAAAAACTCTAGAGTCACAAATGTTCACCTTTTGGCATTTCATAAGCTTGGTAAAGCTAACTGGAACCAATGTGGATTGTCAATGGGCTAAAGAGTGAGAGAACTAAGTTATATTTTTACAGTAACAACAGTGAGTATGTTAGTTCTTTATGGATCATATATAGTTCAAATATTACCCAGATCTGTTACAGTCAAGTGTCAACAAGTGGGTTATTCTGAGGAATGGGGCCAAAAGCATAGAGAAGATTTATAAAGAAATATTTATATACCAGTGAAGGTAAAGAAGAAAACAAAGTATAAACGGGAAAAAAATTAAGATAAGAAAGATGCGAGAGATTGGCAAAAGGCTAGTAACTGTGGAAGCTAAGTGATGGATCCATGAGGGCATTCATTGTATCACTGTATCTACTTTTCTGTATCAATTTTTTCTTAATAAAAAAGTTGAAAAGAAGGGAGGAAGGAAGAAAAGAAAGAAGGAAGGGAGAGAGGTGGGGAAAAAGAAAAGAACAGTATAATGGGAAAAGGGGAAAGAAAAAAAGCATAAGAGAAGGAAAATATATTTTAACCAACCTGGACTACATCAAGGAAACATTCTGCTTGGCTCATGATTCAGTACATTTGATCATTTGAGTCCTTTCTGGAACATAATTATGGCTAGTATTTATTGAACACTTATTTGTATATCAGGGTCTTTACATGTTTTATCACATTTGGTCCTTGCAAGAACCCCATGATATCGGTGCTATTACTATCCATGTTAATAGATGAGAAACTAAAGTTTAGAGAGAAGTGACCTGTCCAAGTTCACACAGTCGGTAAGTGTCAGTGCTGAATTTCAATCCAGAAATGTCTGGCGACAGAGGCAGAGGAATCACACACTGCTGCATGTTACATAAGTGGCTCATCTGCACGTCTCGTTTGGGCTTGTATTTTGATTCGGGTGGATCCGAGGCTGTCGTGATAAAGTGTTGTGGAGTAACTGGGGTTCCTGGAGCCAGAATTTCAACTAAAATATACTTCATAAGAGAGACCATTTTTACTTTCAAATTAAAACCCATTTATATATTTATGTATCCAAGAGAATATTTTCAAGTTGTATTACATTTAAAAGCTTATTGATATCTGTTGCAGATATTCTATTTTAAGAAACAAGATTTTTTAAACATGCAGCAATTACATATTTCAGTTTAAAAACTAAAATGTGTCAGTCATCCAGCACCACTTTATATAACTGGCCTTCAATTATACTTTGAGCCCTGATATGGGTTATATATTTGCCCCTCCAAATCTCATGTTGAAATTGATCTCCAACGTTGGAGGTGGGGCCTGAGGAGAGGTGTTTATGTTATGTGGCCCAGACCCCTCATGAATAGCTCAGTGCAGTCCTCAAGGTAATGAATGAGTTCTTGCTCTCTTAGTTCCCATGAGAGTTGATTGTTAAAAAGTGCCTGGTACCTCTCTCTCCCCCCGCTCTCTCTCTCATGCCCTTCCTCTTGCCGAGTGATGCTTGCTCCCCTTCACCTTCCATCATGCCTGGAAGCTCCTGCTTCCATGAACCATGAGCCAAATAAACCTGTTTTCTCTATAAATTACCAAGCCTCAGGTATTCCTTTATAACAACACAAACAGATTAAAGACAAGCCCCCATTCCACCATATGTGGACACCAATTTTTTTTCCAGATAATTTGGGGTCCCCCCACTCTACCTCCAACCTACATTGACATTCCAGGGCATTTCTGTAGTGAGGCAGCATTGGAAGGGAGCAGTGAAGAGACATATCTGATTCTTGAATATCACCAGAAATGCACACTGGCATCCCTTTAGATGATCCTGCCCAGTGTTCAATGAGCAGTACACATGGATCTCTGCAGCTGTCCACGTCCAGGTCACAAGGCTTCTCCAGGTCTTGTGTACTCTCTCTCAGTGGCTGCCCTCTCCTTCTCAAATCCTTCTCACTTTCCTGGAGCAATAAGATACGCTAAGGGGCTGTCTAAAGCTCTCCTGTGAAACCTCCTAGAAGCCATTTCAACTACACTGCACCCTCTACCTGCCAGAAAATGGGCATTATAAAATGTTGTTTGCTCCTTGCACTGTACCCAGAGGTGAAGGCTCTCTGGGGTTCCTGTAAAACCAGCCCATTTCCAGATCTCAGTCCAGGGTTGAGATTAATAGGGTACAAGGCCACTTCACAGAGTTGCACCGGCATCTAAACTCTATCGTGCCACACAACTCAAGAAAAACCCTTCTAGTTTCCAGATGGGGGAAATAGTGGCTCTCAAGATAACATATTCTTCTAAATGTGCAGTTTTTTTCCTAAGAGCCTAAGTTTCGGACAAGTGTTTGATTCTCTATTATCTTCACTTTGTTGTTCTCCCTTTCCAAAATAATGAAAGCAGGATCTTCAGCTGTTTGGGTTAGCTAAAGGTCAGTGGAATTTAAACACAAACACACACACATGAGGAAAAAAATCTTAGTTAATATCTCAAAATATTTACATACCACAGAAGAAAAAATATGTTTTGCTTTGTGTTGTAAAATATATCACTGTTCATTTATCCCAAAACATGAAAGTACATGATATTCTTAAATTTAATCCAGACTCTTTCTGTAGATGGTATAAAAGAACTGCAGAACAGAAAAACTAGAATTCAGCAACACAATATTAATGGTGGAGATGATATGCTGTGAAGTGTCATGATGTATTAACCATTCTGCTGGTCGGTGGTGTTCCCAGTGTCCCCGCCAATCATGGAGAAAGTTGTACATGCATGCATGTATATTGCATGCATTAAATGTTTTAAGTATTGAATGCCTGACACGTGTGAAGTACTTTGCAAGGCACTAACTAGCCATATAAAAATAAATTATAAAGAGAATTCTGGCTTCTGCTCTGGGATGTAAAGAACTGAAGAGTGTGTTACTCCCATTATTATTATATAGAAAAAGAAATAGATTAACTTCAAATGTACGATCTTTTTTCCAATCCAACGGAGATAAGATTTCAGAACAACCAACTGACCCAAAATCTGCAGGGATGCAGGCATCTTCAGGAAGAGAGGAAATATGAGGAGTCACTTACATAGGATAAATGCAATCCAACACTAACAGGAATAGTTTACCAAAAATAATTGATATATATGTGAAGGCTACATTCAGACTGGTGTAGAGTTTAAAGTTCATAGATTGCAGAAACAGGCGGAGTCTGTACTGTCTTGCAGGCTCTTTCTCAATAAATCCCACAGAGTATTCATAGAATAGATAGGAAGATCCCTAAAAAAGTATCTATTGTGGTTCAGACCTAGGGGAAGAGAACAACAATGCTGAAGGGGCAAGAAACTCTGCACAGACCTTTCTTTTCTACCTCTCTTATGGAAAAACAGCCTTAGTCTGTGAGGAGCAGGGCAGCAAACATTGCCACCCTTAAGACAGGGTCAAAACTGATTGCAGCTGGAAAAAAGAAAAGAGGGGAAAAATCTACTCCTAAAAAATGAACAGGCAATATACGTAACCTATACATTTGTACTCACATAATATGCTGAAATAAAAAAGAAAAAAAAATGAACAGTAGAACTGAGAAGTCTATTCTTTTAAGAATCAAGGACACAGTGCCTGACTAGGAATGAAACTTAATTTGATTAGAGAGTGCTCCCCACATTGCCCCACAGTCTAGCTAATCGACTTTGAATAGCAAAAGCAGAACACTGCTGGGAGAGTGGCAGGAGAGAAACAAGATCAGGCAAAGAAATCTTCTGAGTAACAACGTAAAGGGACAATTTACAGCTTATGGTCTAACAGACACTACTCTGAGAAATCAACTTCACCCTAAACACAAAGGTGTCACTAAGGTAATTTAAAGTCTGTGGTGCCTGTGGGTGAAGCTAGAAACATCAAACCTCAAACCCAGCCCACTTCCTAACTATATTAACTCAAAACCACACACTAAAGACCCCTGAGTAAAAAGGGTACACCTATTTTGAGGCATAAAAATTATTTATCTCAATCTCTACTTTCCAACATAATTGATTTTTAACCAAAAAATACAAGGCATACAAAAAGACAAGAAAAAAAAAACACTCTCAAAGGACAATATAATCATTAATATCAGATTTGGCTATGACACAAATGTTGAAATGATCTAAGATTACTATATTAAAGACTCTAATAGAAAAGGTTGACAACATACAAAAATCAGAAGGGAAATTTCAGCAAAAAGATGAAGATCATAAGAAAGAATCAAATAGGAAAAAAAGAACAAAGATGAAGAATACCTTCCAGCTTATCAGCTGACTCAACATGGCTTAAGAAAGAATCAATGATGGCCAGGCGCGGTGGCTCACGCCTGTAATCCTAGCACTCTGGGAGGCCGAGGCGGGTGGATTGCTTGAGCTCAGGAGTTTGAAACCAGCCTGAGCAAGGGCGAGACCTTGTCTCTACTAAAAATTTAAAGACTTTAATTTAGCTGGGCATGGTGGCGCATGCCTGTAGTCCCAGCTACTCGGGAGGCTGAGGCAGAAGGATCACTTGAGCCCAGGAGTTTGAGGTTGCTGTGAGCTAGGATGACACCACGGCACTCACTCTAGCCAGGGCAACAGAGTGAAACTCTGTCTCAAAAAAAGAAAAAAAAGAAAAGAAAAGAAAGAATCAATGAATATGCAGCTTGGTCTACAGAAGTAACCCATACTGAAATACAAAAAAAGAAAGATGGGGAACAGAACTAAACAGTCAAGAGATGTGGAACAATATCAAATCGTCTAATATGCAAGTAATTAAAGTCGAGAAGGAGAGAAATCAGAAAAATAGAATGGGACAGAAAAAAAATAGTTGAAGAAATAATGTCCAAGAATTTTCTAAAATTCATGACAGACAACAAACAACAGATTCAAGAAGCTCAGAGACTACTAAGCAGGATTAAGCCAAAATAAAACAAAAAAACACAAGTATGTCATATTCAAACTGCTGAAAACTAAGACAAAGAGATATTCTCTGCTAGAGGAAAAAGAAACATTACATAAAGAGGAATAAGTATTACAGTAAATTCATCAGAAACCAAGCAAGTCAGAACGCAATAAAAGTAAGATCTTTAATGCCCTGAAAGAGAAAAAACTGTCAATCAAGAATTCTATACCCAGCAAAAAGTCTTTTAAAAAATGAAAGAAACAAAACAAAACCTGAGGAAATTTATTCCTAGAAGCTTCTTTACAAGAAATATTAAAGGAAATTCTCCAAACACAATGATTATGATGTCAGACTAAAAATAGGATCTACACAAAGAAATGATGAATAGAACACTAGAAACAAAATAAAAGTAAATACTTTTCTTACTTTTAATTGCTCTAAAAACTGTGGTTGTGTAGACCAAGTATAGTTCTGAATGTTCTTAATAGCATCTAGAATGGTGAATACTTTCCAGAAGGTTTTCAATTGCTTTCAATTTGCTTCGCCTAGATCCATCAGAGGAGTCGCTATCTATGGCAGCTAAAACTTTATTAAATGTATTTCTTAAATGATGAGACATGAGAGTTGAAATTACTCCTTGATGTGTGGGCTGCAGAATGGATGCTGCATTAGCTGACATGAAAACACATTCATCTCCCTGCACATCATCAGAGCTCTTGGGTGACTGGATACATTATCAATGAGCAGTAATATTTTGAAGGGGATCTTAAGGGTCCTGGGATTTTCAGAATCCTGGGTAAATGAGCACTGACTTACTCTCAAAGTCACCAGCTGCATTAGCCCCTAACAAAAGAGTCAGTCTGTCCTTTAAAGCTTTGAAACCAGGTAGTAACTTCTCCTCTCTAACTATGAAAATCCTCAATGACATCTTCTTCTAATACAAAGCTGTTTTGTTTACCTTGAAAATCTATTGTTTAGTGTAGTCACCTTTATAAATGATCTTAGCTATATCTTCCAGATAACTGGCTGCAGATTCTACATGACTACTTTTATGCTATGGAAAAGGCTTCTTTCCTTAAATTTCATGAACCAATCTCTGCTAGCTTCAATTTTTCTTCTGCCGCTTCCTTATCTTTCTCAGCCCTCATAGAATTGAAGAGAGTTTAGTGCCTCACTGTGGATTAGGCTTTGACTTAAAGGAATATGGTGGCTCTTTTGATCTATCCAGACCACTCAAATTTTCTTCATATCATCAATGAGGCTGTTTTGATTTTTTTATCATTTTTGTGTTCACTGAAGTAGTACTTTGAATTTCCTTCAGGAATCTTTCGTTTGCGTTCACAATTTGGCTAACTGTCTGGTGCAAAGGGCCAAGCTTTGAGCCTATATCAGCTTTCAACACATCTTCCTTACTAAGTTTAATCATTTCTAGCTTTTGATTTAAATTAAGAGATGTGTGACTCTTCCTTCACTTGAACATGCAGAGGCCACTGTAGGGTTATTAATTGACCTAATTTCAATATTGCTGTGTCTCAGGTAATAGGGAGGACGGAGGAGAGGGAGAGAGTCAGGGGAAACACTGGTCAGTGGAGCAGTCAGAACACACAACATTTATGGATTAAGGTTTCTGTCTTATATGGGCATAGTTCGTGACACCCCAGAACAATCCACAATAGTAACATCAAAGATCACTGATCACCATAACAGATATAATAATAATGAAGAATTTGAAATACTGTGAGAATTACCAAAATGTGATGCAGTGACATGAAATGAGCACATGCTGTTGGAAAAATGGCAATATACTTGCTCAATGCAGGGTTGCCACAAACATTCAATTTAGTTTTTTTGTAAAAGCAGTATCTGCAAAGCACAATAAAGCACAGAGCAATAAAATGAGGTATGTCTGTATTTGAAGGTAGGATCTCAAGAGAAAGATGAAATGCAGACTGTAACAAATGAATCTAATGTATTACAGATGAATTATATAACTGCACAGGAACGAATGGGAAAAAAGGTGCTGAACTAAGTAATTTTGGAAAACAGTTTTATGACAGGATACAGTAAAGATAAAGACAAAGGAGAGTAACTACACTCAAACACCATCTTAAAGTAATAAATTTGTTTCTCATCAGGAGTATGTGTTAATAATTCTCAAACTACTTGTATACTAGGATTGAATAAATAATTAAATATGTTATATGTATTGAGAGCTATGTTTCTCACTGTTGATCTAAAGATATTAAAAATACAGAAAGAGGCTAAAATGAACCCTTTCGTGCAAGATTGAAATCATAAGTATCGATATGGAGTCACAGGTTTTTAAAAAATATATAGAGAGACAGACACAGAAGAAATACAGATGTGTGTACTATATTAATCAGTATATAGAAGCCAACCTGATAGAGCTTTCAATGGCCAAATTTGGGATAACTTAAACAATCAAATATACAGTGAAAGTATTGAACTATTGCCCAATGAATTTTTAAAATCCATGGGCTCATGCTGGAATAGATGATAGATAGATAGATAGACAGACAGACAAGCAGACATATGATAAAGTAAAACTCTTCCTTACAGAAGAATTCCAATTAAGAAATGTAGAAAGAATTAATAAAATACAAAATCATCATTAAAACATCACAGCAGTCTGCTTTCAGGAAAAATCCACTGATGACTACTAAATTAGTGGGCCAAGTTTAAGGAGAAACAGGATATCTCCAAAGTCTCGAAGTATCTCTCCCACAATATTTAGAAATTACTACGGAAAAAAGTTTGGAGAATCCTAGCAGATAGCACCTAACAAAGGTTAACATCACAGCTAATAAGTATCAACATTGTGAAACCCCTGTTAGGATGCTCTGAGAAGCGCACATCACTTCTATGGGTCCTTCCCAAGATAATCATGAGAAAACATCAGACAAACACAAATTGAGAGACAATCTATGGAATAGGTAGCCAGCACCCTTCCAAAGAGCCAAGGACATGAAAGGCAAGAAAAAATTGAAAAACTCACACAAATGAAAAAATAAAAAAACATGAAAATTAAATACTAAATTGGATACTGAAAGAGAAAAGAGGCATCAGTGAAACAATTGACAAAATCCATATGAATTATGTAGTTTAGTTTATAATATTTTACCAAGATTAATTTCTCAGTTTTGGTAAATGATCTGTGGTCATGTAAGATGTTAATATAAGGTAAAGCTGGGTGAAGCATATATGGGAACTGTACTGTTTTTGCACAATTCTTTTGTAAGTATATCTTAAAATAAAAAAGATGAGAAAAAGCGATTATTTTTTAGTTCTGGTCTCAATTAACTCATAGTTTATTGGGAAAGAAAATAGATAAAACAATATTATAATGTGATTAAGTGTCATGAAAGCCAAGGACTAACTATTGAGCAGATCAAAGACTGCTTCTAGAAGAAAGCATAACATTTGAGATAAGCTTCATACAATGCTGCTGGTGAGAGAAGCAAGCTGGAATTTCCAGAAAAAAATAAAAAGCACATATGAAAAACTATGGAGTGTCTCAGGCACTACAAGGAGGTTGATATAGTTGAAACAAAGGAGAAGTAGCAAAAACGAAAATATAAGTAAACATCAGACCCTGAGGAAAGTTGTCTTTTCTATTCCACGAATTAAGGAGTAACCCAAAGCCTTTATATTCATATCTTAGTCCTTCTGACCTGCTATAACAAAATATCATAGACTAAGTGGCTATGACTAAACAATAGAAATTTATTTCCCCCCAGTTCTGGAGACTAGAAAGTCCAAGATCAAGGCACTGTCAGATTCTGTGTCCAGTGAAGGCTACTTCCTCATAAACAGCTGCCTTCTCACTATAACCTCACATGGCAGAGGGATGAGGTGTTTTTCCCCCATTACCTAATCACCTCCCAATGGCCTCACTTCCTAATACCATCACCTTGGTGGTGAGGATTTGAACATATAAATTTGCGGGGGGACATAAACATTCAGACCATAGCAATCAGGGACATGATAGAGGCAGTAATTTTAAAACATCATTTTGATAGTACTATGGAGAATAAAATAAACCACACAAAGTATCTAATTACTAGTTTCAATGTTTATTCTTCCAATTTAACTTTAATTTAGAGCTATACATTAATATTAATGCAACCTATGATACTATGATATCAGTCATAGAATCTTAGTGATAGAAATGTTTGAAGCCTTCAAATGCCAATACACTAGTCCTCACTCTTCAAATGAAACAACCTGGAATTGTCTAACCCTCACCCCAGAAAATGCATTAAAAATTAAATACTGTTACTCATTAATACAGGAAAAATATTCTTTATATCTGTTTGGATAATGTAAATAATAATATAGTTAACATTAACAGTTGTGTAGGTAATGACTATTTACTAAGCACACACTGTGTGTCAAGCACTATTCTAGATGTTGAAGACTTAATATTTTTTTAAAGACCAAATAAAAATCCCGTTCTGGGGTGAACAAAAGATGGTTGACTAGAGACATAACTTGCTGGACCCTCCTGGTGTGAAGGTGGGATATCAGATAAAGGAGAGGAGAGGAGAGACACAGCTCCAGAGTGGATCACAGTGAGAGGTGACAGAGCCTGCTGGGGACCTCATGGAGGACAATTGCAAAGCGGAGAAGGAAGGAGATTAAGAAGAGAAGATATCCAGGAGGATCGAACTCAAAGAGTCTGGGAGCCCTTCGAAAGGGTAATGGGGGTTTCCCTCCCCCCACAGGCACCGTCAGTGAATAGCGGCCTACTAAGTTTCCTGGAGGCTTCTCCATGCCCCACAAGCTCAGGCATGGGGGCAAACATGGAACATTGGGAGAATTTGCATGATCCAGGAGTTTGGACAATCCATGGGGGGCTCCCCTCCTAGGAGAGTGACTCAAGAAGTGGTTTTCTCCCATTCAGACACTTCCCGGCCCCTCCCCTATCCACTACAACAGAAGTAAGATTTTGGTGAGCAGCTGCCTTCCCCCCATCAGCCACGTGCTACAGACTGAGGTTCCCACAGAGTGTAAGACTCATGCCTTTCCCACTGGGGACCTGCAGTGGTGACAGGCCAATTTGGGAGCTCCCTGCCTGCCGACATTTCCCGGGGTGTCACACCAGAGGGTCAGAGAAGCAGGCCAGACCCAGTACCCCTTGGACTCAAGAGGGTTGCTGGGGGACTCAGAGGGGTGGTTTGGGAGCTGGACTAAAATGACAAGGAAGCCCACATGAACGGAACAGAAAGGAGAGTGCTCTGGGTTCCAAGAAGTGGCATTCTTGGAGAGTGCACATCCCCTCTGCACAAGAGAACCATCATATTGGATTAGGGCATGTTGCTGGAGAGGGAGACCTCAATCCCAGTATCCATAGCAATCAAACACTGTGTACTCAAGCCCCCAGGCTGACTGAGAACTGTGGCCCCTCCCCCTACCCATTACAAACGGGTGATCGGTTTGAATGGAAAATTTGGTGAGCAGCCATTTCTCTCCGGCAGAGCCAGTGTGTACTCCAAGCTGAGGTCTCCACAGAGAGCGAGCCACGCTTCTTCCCTGGAGGACTGATAGTGGGCAAGGAGTGCCCTAACTGGGAGCAACCTGCCCACCAGCGTTTCAGAGATGCACGCTAATGGGCCAGACACAGCCCAGTGGGAGGTGTGAGAGCTGGACCTGGGAGGCGATGTAGCACATGTGTACAGATCTGACAGAAGAGTGCTATGGTGGGTCCAAGATGCAGTGATCTGGTAGAGTTCCCACCCCTCCCCACAGACAAACTGTGCTACTGGATTAGGGTACGAAGATCCCATCCCAGTGCATGGTACTGGCACAAAAATAGAGACATGGACCAATGGAATAGAACGGAAAACCAAGATATAAAACCATCCACTTACAGCGACCTGATCTTTGAGAAAACAGACAACAATCTATGCTGAGGAAAAGAATCCATATCCACTAAATGGTGCTGGGAAAACTGGATAGCCACATGCAGAAGAATGAAACAAGATCCATCCAAGATCCTACCACTTACAAAATTAATTCAAGGTAGATAAAGGACTTAAATGTAAGGCATGAAACCATAAGAATTCTAGAAGAAAATCTTGGAAAAACTCTTCTAGATACTGGCCTAGGCAAAGAATTTATGAAGACCCCAATGGCAATCACAGCAACAACAAAAATAAATAAGGAGGACTTGATTAAATTAAAAATCTTCTGCACAGCCAAGGAAATAATTAACAGAGCAAATAGACAACCTACAAAATGGGGGAAAATATTTGTATGCTATATATCCAGTAAAGGACTAATAACCGGAATCTACAAAGAACTCAAGCAAATCAGCAAGAAAAAATCAAACTGCCCCATTAAAAAGTGGGCAAAAGATATAAACAGAAGTTTTTCAAAAGAAGATAGACAAATAGACAATAAACATATGAAAAAATGCTTAACATCACTAATCATCATGGAAATGCAAATTAAAACCACAATGAGATAGCTCCTTACCCCAGTCAAAATGGCCTTTATTAAATAGTCCACAAACAATACATGTTGGTGTGGATGCAGAGAGAAAGGAACACTTACACACTGTTGGTGGGATTGCAAATTAGTATAACCTCTATGGAAAACAGTATGAAGATTCCTCAAAGAACCAAAAGTCGAGTTACCATTTGTTCCAGCAATCCCACTACTGGGTATTTACCCAAAGGAAAATAAGTCATTTTATCAAAAAGACACCTGCACTTGCATGTTCGTCACAGCACAATTCACAAATGCAAAGATGTGGAATCAACCCAAGTGTCCATCAATTCATGAGTGGATTAACAAAATGTGGTATATGTATAACGTGGAATACTACTCAGCCATGAAAAAGGATGACTTAATGCCTTTTGCAATAATTTGGATGGAACTAGAGACCATTATCCT
The DNA here is from genome assembly GCF_000956105.1 of Propithecus coquereli. Classification (NCBI taxonomy): domain Eukaryota; kingdom Metazoa; phylum Chordata; class Mammalia; order Primates; family Indriidae; genus Propithecus; species Propithecus coquereli. Next base: position 2,050,309 of record NW_012150030.1, on the reverse strand, counting down.
AAGTAAAGTATCTAAAGAATGGAAAAACAAACACCACGTGTACTCGTTATTAAATCGGAACTAATGGATGCACATGTATGTGCATAGAGGGAGGTAAAACTGCAACAGAAACAACCAGGGGAGAGAGGGGTGGAGGGGATGGGCAAAAACCTACCTAACAGGTACAATGAGCACTATCTGGATGACAGGTACACTTATAACCCTGACTCAAGCCTTATAAAAGCAACCCATATAACCAAAAACATATGTACCCCCATAATATTTTGAAATTAAAAAAAAAAAAGTGTTCTTCATGGAGCTCATATTCTAGGGGTGAGTGGTGAGACAGAAAAAAGCGATTAACTAAATTACATATTCATAATATATTCAAAGGTAATAAGAGCTATGAAGAAAAATAAATCAGGGAAAGGATGATGGGCAATGCTGGAGAGGAGGAGGTATGCAATTTGAAATAGGGTGGTTGGTTAGTTCTTATTTAAAAAGTGATATTTGATCAACAACCCTTGCAAATACCCAAGGGAAGAGCTCTCTTAATATAGGGAAAAGCTAGGGCAAAATCCTTAGAGAGAGCATGCCTGGAATATTCAAGAAAGAGGAAGGATCCCCATCTGGCTAAAACTGAGTGAGCAAAAAGGAGATAAATAGGAAAGGATGTTGGAGAGGTAGCATGGGGGCAATGGCTTTCCGGGCTTAGCTGGCCATTGTGAGGAGTTTGGCTTTCATTGTGGAGCAGAGGACTATTGGAGGATTATGAACAGAGATTATTCCATTTGGCTTGTGTATTAAAAGAAGATCCTTTCTTCTATGTTGCAAATAGCACACATAGGAGGAGGCAGCAAGGATAGAACCAGAAAAGCCAATTAGGAGCTATTACACTAATCTAGGAAAGAGACTATGATGATTGTACTAGAATAGGAGAATTGGTTAGATTCTGGACACATTTTTGAGGTAGAGCAATCAAGAGTTACAGAAAAATTGGACATGACATATAACAGAAAGGTAAAGATTACTCCAAGGTTTGACACAGACAGCTGAAAAGATAGAATTGCCTTTAACTGAGATGGAGACAACTGTGAATGGAACAAGTTTGGAAAGAAAGATTAGAAGTTCTATTTTGAACACATCAGGTCTGAGAAGATTATTAGACCTCCAAGTGTACATCTCATCAGCAATTGGATTTATGAGTCTGAGGTTTTGAGATGTCTGGTCTGGGAATACAAATTGGAGAGATATCAGTATATGTATGTATGTACTTATGTACATACATCAGTATGTATGTACATCAGTATATGTATGTACTTAAATCATGCATTTGAATACATTCACAGAGAAAGTAAGTGTGAAGCAGAAGTCAGCAAGCTTTTCCTGTAAAGTGCCAGATAGTAATTGTTTTAGGCTTTAAGGGCATCCAGTCTTTGTTGCAACTACTGAAATCTATTTATGCAGCTCAAAAATAGCCATGAATAACATACAAACAAATGGGCATAGCTGTGTTCCAATTAAACTTTTAGTTATCAAAACAGGTACACGTTGTATTTGAGGCCATGGCCCTTAGTTTGCCAATAGCTGACATAGACAAGAAAGAAGAATCAAGGACTGAGTTCTGTGACACAAGTTTAAGAGGTCAGGGAGGAAGAAGACAAGAAACTGGCACAGGAAATTAGAAAGAAGCAACCAGAGACATAGGAAAACCAGGAAAATGTGGTGTTGTGAGTAAGAAGTGAAGCACTTGAAAGAAGAAAAAATGATTCAAGTCTATCAAATGCAGATAACTGTTCAAGTAAAATGAAGACTGATAATCATCAGCAATATAAAGGCCATTGAGGTGTTGGTAAAGTGATTGAGGAGGTGGGGACAAAAGCCTGACTGAAGTGGGTTTGAGATAGACTGGAAGGAAAGGATGAAGGATGTAAAACTCTTGCTGGGAGTTTTGCTGCAAAAGGAGGAAAAAGTGAGGTCAAGAGTTTGGAACAAAAATGGGACAAAAACAGCTTATTTCTATGTTGTTAGGATGGCCCAATAAAGAAGAGAAAATTGTTATTGCAGAGAAAGGAGAGAATTTTGGGGGCTGTGTCTTTGAGTAGGAAGAAATAACGGAATCTAGCATATTAACAGAGAGGCCATCTTTATATAAAAGTGGGATTTCTAACAACAGGAGGCAGGTAAAGTATAGGAAAAGCATATGAGAATTTGTGACATGTTATTAGATCTGACCGTGGGAGATTGCAAAAGTCATTGTCTGAAAGTCAACAGCTGAGAGTGAAGATGGGTAAAGAAAATTTGGATATTTAAGGAAAGAGAAGAAGGTTTAAGATAGCTAACTAAGAAAGCAGGAAAGTATTTAAGATTGGAAGTCCAGTGATTGACAGGCAGCAACCGAGGGCCACGTGAGGTTGGCATCGTGAATTTCAAGCGAAAGCAGTCAGCCATGCTCTTTTGATTTTTTTCTCTGCCCTGTTCATCTACGCAGGAGCAAACAACCCCCTGCTAGAATTTCACAAAAGTATATGACAGAGAAGAAAAAGGCAAGAGAATTAACTGTATATGCAGGGGGGTGACCATAATGAATGAAAATAGCAATTAAGCTGAGTAAAAAGGAAAATAACATCATGAATGGGTGAGAGATGGTGAAAAGGTGGTAAGATCAAAGGATCATTAAATTTGGAGAATTAGATAGAGTAACCCAGAAAGAGAAGAGATGCTGATCAGAGAGTGGGGTGCATAAAATTAAGATTACGGGGGACTGCAATTACTGATAATGACAAGGTCATTGACTATTTACCAAATCCCAGACATTATTCCAGGCACTTAACGTGTATTCAGCCATTTAAACTACATAGAATACTGATGATGTACTTAACATCAACAAGCATAATAAAACATTGCAACACTGAATAGAGCAGTAATTAATGACTTTTCTTCCCTGTGGCAGTCTATAGAATTTTCTTCAGAGGCAGATTATCACAGTTCCCTTCGCATATAACCTTGGAGAGGCAAGGACACCTTTCTGGGGGATTCCTGTGAATCTCTAAAGAAGGTACTAATTACTTAGCAGCTTGTGTAAAACTATCTGTCTTGCTCTGTCTGCTCTTTAGGGCCTCTTCTGTTGCTATGGAGGATAATATTTATAACACAAGGGTACATTGGCTACATGGTGATAGAATGAATCACCTTCTCTAAGGAAGAAAAAAATATATTTTAAAACTTAGAGGAAAATACAAAATTCAACAAAATAACCAAAGGGTTTAATTATACACACACACACATACACACACACACACACACACACGTATACTGTTGGCCCTCTGTGTCTGTGGGTTTCACATCTGTGAATTCAACCGTGGATCAAAAATATTAGAAAAAATGGGTGGCTACGTCTGCACTAAACATGTACAAACTTTTTTACCTTGTCATTAGTCTCTAAACAATACACTATAGCAACTATTTACATTGCATTAACTATTATAAGTAAAATAGACATGACTTAAAATATACAGGAGGATATGCGTAGGTCACATGCAAACACTACACCATTTCATATAAGGGGGTTGAGCATCTGTGAATACCCTGCAGAGGGGGAGTCCTGGAAAAAAATCCCCCACAGATACCAAGAGACAACTACATATATATATGTATGTATTTAATGAGCTAGCCCTTTTAGAATGTACTAGACTTTTCCTCCAAATCTAGCAAATTTCAGAATAATGTTTACTTCTCAGAACAGTATCTGGCATTTAGCTGGAACTCAATATGTATTATCTGGATGAATGAACAGAAAGTAAGACTGTCTTAGAAACCAAGGACCTCCATCCAATATTTAGTTTTTTCATTTTCCTTATGATATGAAATCTCTAAGTCAAGGCTTGTTTTTTTTTTTCCTTTTCCCAGGACTATACTTACACAAGTTTTTCTCTGACTCACATTAGGTAACAGCCTTGCTTTGTAAATACAATACTGACAAAACTGTACTATTTATAGTCCCTTGGCTTCAAAAGACATTTCCCCCTTCATTAATTCGTTTCCTTTTGGTCCCAGTCCTCACCCTTTATAAATGATGAGTAACAGAGACACATCTTCCCCTGCTTTGCCCACACACATGAGAAAGCTGAGAGCCTGGAAACCTATACTTCATATATTAAGATGATGCCAGCCAAGCGCTGGCAAGAGAATGATTGGACATTCTCAGATTAATTTCATGGCTATTTGTTCCATCCCAGAATCACATCAAGCACAGGCCTCCAAGTTGAAATTGCATCACTTTGTCCTTGCTGTCCAGGTAAGGGCAGTGAAAAATGAGCATATTCCCCACCTTGTAATGATAAATAATGGCTTTTCCCTTCACAATTGGTATGTATTTTACAACATCATCAGAGAACTCTAATTACCAAACAAAATGATAAGATATATTAGGACACAAGGAATCTAGATTCAACTCACAAGAAACAGGCATTTGCATCTTTGCCATCCTTCAGTGTCACTACAGTAATAGGAAAATGGCAACTGGAAGATGCATAATGAATACACCATTAAATATTCATTTGGATTGTAAATAACTTAAAATTTTAAACTACCCAGCAAAAGAATGTAAGAGGAGGATACAGACGTGTCTGGCTACTACAGGAGAACTGACAAGTAGAGTTGGAGGGGAAAATAGCAGAGAGAAGATTTAGCGCTAACTGGGTAAATAAATGCTATAGGGGCCACAAGGACAGGAAGGGGAGCATTCGCTTTCAGGGACCTGACAGGGCAAATGTGGCTTCCATGAATTTTGATATGAATTTGTCCAGGTACATTAATACTACGCTTTCTGCAATGGGCTCATTCTTGTAATCACACATATGTATTTTTTATAATAATAGCCCCTTATGCATAAGTGTGGTTCTTAGCATTTGGAGATTCTCCTGATTTTAAGCTTCGTCCTTGTTTCAGGCCTTCATGGTTCATTGAGCTGGGTACTGAATCAAGATTTTGAGTATTCCAGATTCTTGGTTATTGAGCATGGACTAGTCATTCCAGTGTCAATAAAATAGAAACAGCAATAATAATTTGTCACACAAGGGTGAGTGGAAATATGACTGAACAAAAAGAAGGTTGAAAGCATGTTGGACAAAACAGGAATTAACATTCACCAAGTACCTGCCAAGAACTAGGCACCACCTAAGTCAGGGGTGGGGAACCTGCAACCTTAAGGGCCACATGTGGATTTCTAGATCCTTAAGTGCGGCCTTCTGACTGAAGCCAAATTTTACAGAACAAATCCAATTTGTAGTATCTCAAAGGTTTGACTTGATCAAAGGATAACAATATTTTTCTGATCATTACCATTAACTTGTTAGAAGTCATTGGCGAGCTATAAAACAAAAATACTTAAAGCTCTTATATAAATTTCTTATAAGGATAGAAGAAAATAGAACATTTTCTCTAAAAATTTGAATTTGCAAATTTAAGCAGAAATGAATTCTTGTTTTTAATTTATTTTTATTTTAGAATATTACAGGGGTACAAACATTAGGTTACATAAATTGCCTTTGCACCACCCGAGTCAGAGCTACAAGCGTGCCCATCCTCCAGACAGTGCACACCGCACCCATTAGTGTGAATATACCCATTCCCTCCCACCTGCCTGATACCTGATGAATGTTACTTCTATATATGCACATAAGTGTTGATCAATTAGTACCAATTTGACAGTGAGTACATGTGGTGCTTGTTTTTCCATTCTTGTGATACTTCACTTAGGAGAATGGGCTCGGGCTCCATCCAGGATAATACAAGAGGTGTTAGTTCACCATTGGTTTTTGTGGCTGAGTAGTACTCCATGGTATACTAATGCCAGAGCTAGGATTCTGCTAACTGCCATTGCCGGATATTCACGCTCCCACTGTCATCTTCTGCCATTGCCAAACACAGCAAATAAAGTTCCTGTCTGCCTCCAGCTTTGCTGGTTGGAGCCTGTCATTTTTAGCTTGTTTATTTGTTTGTTTTGCTTTATTTATCACCCTTCTTTTCTTTTTTATCATCCTTCTTCCTTTCTTTCTGCAGACCTATATATATTGTTCAGGTCTATATTTCTAAAACTGGAACTTAGTATAAACATAAGAATTACACAGAAATGTGCTTTATAAGTGAATTTTCAGGAATGTGGGTCATTCATAGATTAAGTTATGCACATACCATTTGTTACCTTAGAACCAGGAGTTAATGCCTAAGATTTAAAACCACTTAGGTCTTAAAGGTCATTGTCACTGGCTCACAGTTTGTTTTCTTATAGTTTCCTTTATGGATGGTGCATTAATCTCCATGTCCATAGATATTTCCTTGTCCAAAGGTGAACGTTATATAATCTATGTAGTGTATTTTACGTGTTTCAAAATTATTTAGCAATTTATTATCTGAGAATGATTAACAAACACCAGAAAAGATCTCCTCTGGCTTCAGGACATATCTGAAAGATAAAGAACTTGGCTAAATATGGAATAAAATTCACCTACTTAGCATGAATGTTCATACTATGGTTGGTCTAATTCTGCTCCTACTTGAGAGGTAGGAATTACGTAGGCAGTGAAGAATCCCAGAATGATGGAAAGAGCTTCTGTTCATCTGCACTCTAGAAATGGACAAACCATGGCCAGCACATGTCAGCACAACACTGACAGTTATGTATGATTGGCAATTTAGGGGCTTTTATAGCAGCTGCTAGAGTGTTTCCCGTCCAAGATTTTGTTATGCCGGTTTTGAAAAGACATGACCAAACTTTATGCCAGCAATTACATTAGGCTATTGGCAGCATAAGGTTTATTCTGCCCTAGAAAATAGTAGGAGCACAATAGAAAGAGGCTATTCTCCCCATTTGACCACTGTGCTCTCTCCTCAGTACAACCCCATCTTTGTTTGTTGAAGTGTGTCTAGATCTCTGGGAGAAAAATACTTAAAGAGTGTTTTACTTATGCATGATAAATGGAAACAATGATATTTTGAATAGTTGAACACCTGGATAAGAAATAACACACACTGTAACATTATTTTTGCTACCACACAATTTGTATCCAGGCTATGTCCAAAAAAGGTTTTAAGAGGATTCAAAATTCATTCAACTAACATTAGGCTGAACATAAATGTGATATTGTCTTCCCTCGAAGAATCTAGGATGAAGAGAAAGTCAAAGACTAACTAGCTAAAAGTAGCAAGGGAAGGCAGATAAGGGAGTGATTAGTTCTTCTCAGAAATAATCCTGGAAGGCTTCACAAAATTATTCTGAACGTGGACGGATAAATGCCAAGACAAAGAGAAAGAAAAGCTTTTCCAGGTGTCTCCAAGCAAAGGGTATGTTGAAAGAATTACAATTAGTTCGCTATATCAAGAACCAAGGGCACTTGATAAAGAGTAGAGGACGGGTGAGCTGAAATACAAAAGGGAAATATAATGCAAAGTCAAAGGAGCTATATTACCAATGTCATGTTAAAGATTTTATATCTAACCTCTTGGTACAGGGAGACACCGAATGGAAAAACGGAAGCGGAATCTAGAAGTGAGATAAAGAAAAGATTTCAAGAAGGAGCTGGATGATGGTACCAAAGGCCCCAAAGTGATTATGAAAGGAACATTTGTATTTTGCTTGTCACCATCCAAAGCCTTTTCTTTAATTTGGGATAAATTTCTGCTTTATGTGATGTGCAAAGCACCATGTCTCCACTAGAGAAGCTGGAGTATCCAGGGCTCGTCCAAACAAGTGACCCAGACGCAGGCAATTGTACAGTCCACCCAGGACTCTGAGTTTCAAGTGAGCATGCGAATGTGTAGACACACCTCAGAATTCATACTCAGTGGCTATACAGGGGCCCAGCATTCCCAGAATTTAACTGAAGTATGATTTGGTCATGGGTCCTGTTGCTTCGTTTTCTTTTTCTTGTCCATTGTCTAGTCCTTGTTCTATAGCATTCTTGTGGGTTCTGTGAGCTACCCAAAATCTTTCTTATAAATTTTTTTTTAGTTTATCTCAGCAAGAGACAGGTTCTGTTTCTTATACCTGAGAACCCATACCAAGGATTGAAAGTAGACTTTGGTCTCGTTAACTAGAAGAGCACCGGTTTTCTTGCTGATAGCAGTTCCAAAACAGTGATGAGGACAGTAGCCAGACTTAATTGGAGTAAGGATTTAATGTTAAGTGAGGAAAATGGATCCATAAATATGGACTATGTTTTCCAACAGTATGGAAGCGAATGAAGAAAAGAAAACAGGAAAAGCCACAGTTGAAGGAAGTCATTTTTTTTTCTTTTCTTTTTCTTTAATAAAAAGGCTGAGGTAACTTCATAGGCTGAATAATACTACGGTTAGAAAGATACAGGCTTTAGAAGAGGCAATATTTAGTCACATAAAGTACCAAATAATGAGTTGGAAAATGAATGATCAGAAGGCCTTAATGGAAAAGTTAGTCTCTAAAAAGTGTGAATGATAAGTGAAGATAAAGAAAACCTACTGGTTCAGTGAGAGTGATTTTGAGAGTTTTCACACATGACAGAATCTATTTTACCTGTGAAGGAAAATAAAAGAGGACGTACAAGTGTATCTCAAGTAAGGAAAATGGTAAAAGGTTAGAACAGTTGCCAAGAAAAAGTATTAATAACTACTTACTGAGTGTGAAGAAAATGTTTGGAAAACATCACTTGTATTGAAAAACAAATGTCATACCAATCAAAAACATATTATAAATAATGGAACCATATTTTTCATGTAGCCATTTCTTAGACAAATCCATGACCATAATATCAAACAATCCAGTGAAGGATTCCATAGGAAGATAAGATGGTACAGTCTGAGCATAGAGATTTCTGGTTCTCTAGTTCGCTAAAAGATAGATCTTAAAATGAATAGAATAGATGAATCATTTATACCTTACAATATTTTCTCTTCACTCTAACCACTTGGAAAATTCCTATACATTCTTCAAGAATCTGTTCAAGTATGTCCTCCTCTCCAAAGCCTTTCTTCACCCATAAAAGACAGAATTCATCTTTCCTCTTTAGTGTTTTTGTGACACTGTGTTCAAAAAATAATTATAATATGTATCACATAGTATATCATTACTAAGTCTGCCTCCCATGATATGGTATAAATAAACTCCTTGGAGATAGGAATGACATGTTATTCATTATTGGAACCCCAATGTCTGGAATAGCACCGAACACATAATAGAAGCCCAGCAATTGCCATATGGGCTGACTGATGGGTAGATGAAGGGGTCGATTAAATTTTATTAAATACTATTTCTCTTAGTGAAGTGACTGATAGGATATGATTGGTTCAAGGCTAGAGTCCATGACAAGGATTTAGAGGACAGATTCTCTAGAGTTCACTTAAAAAGGATCCAGAGTGACCCAGTAGTTTTGTTCTTTAAAATTTTGGAAGATGCAATATAGTATGTTCTGATTGTTCCTATTAAGGATAATAAAATGCTTGCTTATGTGATGAATATCATAAATATGACTAACATCCTGGAAAATAACTCTATATATCATGTAGAAATATGTACTCTATTTTTGCTATAATGGTCCCTACTTTATAACATAAATAGGCTTCCATACAGGGGAAGATTCTGAATTTCTGTATAGGAGGAGCTTTAGAGCAGCATACTGGTTGGATGAGGGTTGTGTGTGTTTTTATGTCGATCATATGCTTAATGTGGGGTGGTTTGAGGAAGCTACTGAAAATTTGGGTGAATATTGCTACATCCCCATCCTAATGATAAAAAAAAGGAGGACACTCTTTGGGGACCATCACTTACATAATCAAGAGCTTGATTACAACAATATGCTACTACATAAAAGAAGTGCCTCTCAACTTTATGAACAATCACCTGTTTTATCTTAAATCTTTTAGAACAAAAGGAAGACTATGTATCTCTGTCTGTTTCTGCTGCTATAACAGAATACCACAGACTGGGCAATTTACAAAGAAAATAGATTTATTTGGCTCATGGTTCTGGACACTGGAAGTCCAGGAGCATAGTGCTGACACCTGGGGGGGGGCCTTCTTGCTGCTACTCCACTGCAGAAGGGCAAGTGAACACGAGAGACAGAGAGAAGAGTGGGGCTGACCTCCTGAGATAACTAACCCACTCCCTCGATAATGGCATTAATTCTTTCATGATGGTGGAACCTTAATAGCCTAATCACCTCTTAACGACCTCACATTTTAATAGTGCTACAATGGCAATTAAGTTTCTGACACATAAACATTTGGGGTATATATTCAAACCAAAGCACTATGGAAAAGTATAAAAAAACATATTGGTTAGACTGTACTTACATTGTATTATTTATAAATGTAATAGAGATCTGGGTCAGGTACATTTTTTTGTGTATGACTAGCACCTTGTTCTTCATTATACTCTATTTAATTAGAAGTGCCTGTGTACTTGTTAACCTCTCCCACTAGGTTATGAGTTCCTTGTCTCCTTCATGCCTAACACAGTCCTTGGCATTTATTAGAGTAGGTATTAAATAATTTTTGGAGTGACCAAATGCATATAAGGTAGCTACCCTTCATTAAGTAGAAGTTCGACATTGATTTCTTAAAGTAGATGCATGTCATGTGAATCTTTACTTGGCCTTCTTTTGGAAGACTAAATCAATTATTATCTAACTCTGTGTTCTCACATTACTATGCCATTTTTTTACTATGCCATTTTTATACCTTTTAGATCGTATTTAATGAGAGTCTCTGTCATGTCTAATCAAAATATTAGGAGATACAAATGTTTTTTTCCATCCTTCTCTTGGTAAAAATGTTATATAGTAACAGAGAAAAATCATTACAAGCAGTATACGTTTGAAAAATAAATGATTCCTGTTTAATTTCTAGATTTAAACAACACAAAATTCATAATCATAAAAGTCTATGCAATTGTCATATCCTGGGGGCTTCAGAATCCAAATAAGAATTTGGGATCAAGGTCAGAAATCTCACTGTCTAAAATTATAGACAGCAAGAATGAATACAAAATGGCAGCAATTAGCCATCTGTAGAAGTAGCATATTCCATGAGGTTCTGATTCACCTGGTACAGTGCTCCTTGGGGAGCTGATATTATAATATCCACTAAAATGGCATCGCATGGGCAATGAGCAGTATAGACTATCTGCCAGACAAATTTTTCATAGGAAATGTAATACAGAAGTCCTCAGGTTTACATCTTATTCTCTTAGTGTGATAGATTAGCGTGGTATATTCCCCTAGAGCATAATCAGTTCCTAGCTGAACTGACAAGAGGAGATTTCTAAACGTGCAAAGCTTGGGAATGCATTCTGGACCTATGGTGACTCCGATAGGGAGTCTGATATTCAGACTCCCATAAACTCTTAGGCTAAAACTTTCCACAAACCTCTCTCTTACCATCTTAACTTCAACAGATTACAGAGTCACTGAATTCCTGGGTGAGAAGAAAAACATCCCCTGAGAAAACTGATGCATGGAGCATGGGGCCAAGGCCCTGCTGAGAAAAGCCTGCTTCCTCAACTCACCACCACCCCACTTGACAAGATGGCAAAGGAATTTATTTCCTCCACTAAACCTGTTTATTGTAAAACTGTTATTGGAAGCTATGCTTCTGGAAACAAGGTAATGAGAAATCCTAATTGTCTGAATATTTCAGTAACTCCACAGTGATCATGAGAAAAATAAATAGTTTCTGACTTGTTAAGTCCAGATTTCTCAGAGTACAAAATGTAGCTTGCTATATTTCCTCAATATTTTTTTGATCTGTGGGACAGATTGTGACTGACTACAGTATGCAGCAGACATACTACATTTCATAATTTTATCTTATGACTCATTCTCTCAACAAGATGGTTGCCTACAGACAAATGAAATGGTTTTGAATTCAAGCAAACAGAAGCTGCACAGCTTCCAAGCAACACCACATTATGTGGAATATAAAAGCAAACAAGTTCTTTTTCTAGGGGTTCTACAATGAAAAAGGCTGCGATGAAGGCATCCTTACAGGCACTTGAGAAACTGCATGGCCATCTGTTCTGGAAGATGCAGAAGAAATGTCTGCATGCAAATAGAGGGTCACACTAAACAACTTCCAAGTTGACTTCTAATCTGAAATCTGCTATAAAAGATTGTGTAGAACACAATCAATGTAAGTGTCACTTAAAATTTCTTTTCTTCAAGATAAATATCTACATCAACTTACTAAGAAACAAATTGTATTGGTAAACTCAACTAAAAGGGGCAGTAATTTGAAAGACAATGCCTAAAACAAGATTCCCTTAGAAGAGAGATAATGAGAATGTTCTTGACATGCAAAGATGGGTTTCCTAAAGAAGAAATGGCAATTCTCCTTAGGAAACACTGGCATTGATGTTTCCTGCTCTTTAAAAATGACATAAATGTGTAGGAGTCTTTTTTCTTTATGAAACTCATGTTTTATTGTTAGGTTTCCTTGGAGAAATAGAATTTTTTTAGGATTTTAACTGGCATCTGAAATCTATTTTTGTGTCTTAACAAGAGAAGCAACACTACCATCGTGTGGCAAAAGAGATTAAATTTATTATTTTTAAAAAAGTGCCAGTCAGAGATGAAATTTAAATCCACAAATTAAAGTTCTAACCAAATGTAAATTCATTTATGTGTCATTTTTGTGTAATATTCATGACTCTCATTAAATAATTTGCAACTTAGCCAACTTATTATAATAGAAGCAAAATTTATATGAAGAAGAAAAACTGTGATTAAGTCTTCTCATTTAAGTTACACCGTTATCAGTGGTTTCTTGTTTCCTTGTGCAATACCAAAAAGCAAAAGAAAAAAGGTAAAAGCCCAGGAAAGTATCACTGATTTAATTGCAACAATGCAGTCATACATACCTAAACAAACAAACGAGCAAGCAAAGAACTCTAGAAATATAATCAAGCAAAGAACAAAAACTAGAATTTTGAATATTAGTTTATATTATAAGCAAGAGACTTTAATAAGCATTATCTTAATTGATCCTTATAGCAATCTTCCAATATAGCTATTAATATCCCCATTTTATTCATGGGGAAACAAAGATGAAAAGATGATAAATAATTTACTCCCAAATAGTATGCCCAGCCAGAAGGTGAGATCGTCTCATCTCTTCCTTATTTAGTCATGATGCACTGAGGAAAAATTAGCCCTTTCCTTCTCTAGTCCTGCTAATACTTTGCACAAACTTCTCTATAGCACTTGCCACATTGCTTTGTAATCATGTACTTTCTCCCTCAATTGGAAGTAGAATTCTAAAACTCGCTAATATTAGTTCATTTATTCAGTTAATTGTATCAAAATGTTATCTATTCATAATGCATTCCCTGGAGTGATGTCCCAAATACAGCCTTTTATACATCAGTGTTTCTCAAAGTGTGGATCTGGAACCCACAGCATTAGTACCTCCTGGGAACTTGTCAGATATGCAGGTTTGAGGCCTCTCTCCAGACTTATTTATTACATCAAAAAATCTGGAGGTGGGGCCAACAGTCTGTGCTTTAAAATGCCCTCCCAGTGATTCTGATGTACCCTCAGGTATGAGAACTGCTTCTCTACCCATATCACCAAGGTAGATACCGCTATGTGTAGCCCAGATCCACCTACATGACTGAAGCATTTATCCCACCAGCTGCTATAAGCCTTGGCAACTGAGTCCTTCTCAGAGAACTGCCCAAAAGAAAGAGACTTCCCTCACCCAAAGTCACCCATGAACAACCCCTCTTCCAGGAAGCCTTCCTAAAAAATACGCCCTTCTTTGTGTGAGTTGAGGGGTCCCCTAGTACTTTGTTGGTTATTCTATCATAACCTGGCACATAAATGGAACTTGACAATAAATATTTATTTAATGAATGTTACCTATCACAATGTGTTTAAATTGTCTATTTAAGTGTCTACTAGGAAGGCGAGCCAAGATGGCTGACTAGAGACATTGCTTTTTGGATTGTCCTGGCTGGAAGGTAGAATAATGGACTGAGGAGAACAGAGAGCAGTTGCAGCCCAAGTGTGAACCACAGGGAGAGACAACAGAGATATTTGGAGACCCAACTGAGAAAAACCATGAAGCTGAGAAAGAAGATAGAGAGGAGAAGACAGCGGTGTAGACCAAACCCATACAGGCTTGGAGCCCAGTGAAAGGGTAAGGGGGGGCTTCCCCTTCCCCGCCTAGGTACCTTCAGTGAACAGCAGGACATAAAACATATTGGAGGTGCTTCCACCCTCCACAAGCCCAGGCACAACAGCTAAATAGGAATAGCAGGGTGAACCAGTGACCCCCAGGAGTTCAGGTGTTCAAAAAAAACACTCCACAGGAGAGTGCCATGAGAGACTGGAGGGCATGCTTTCATATACTTAAGATACTTCCTCCTCTGCACCTCCTGCAATCATGGCATCAGAAAGAGTAATTTTAGCTCAGGCCAGCTGGTAGTCGCAGCTCCTCCTCCCCTTTGCAACCTCAAGAATACTCTGAACCCAGAAGCACACAAATGGCTACTTTTCTACAGGTGTTGTGCATTCCCAGCTGAGCTTGCCACTGAGAGTGGAGTGCCCCAATTTTCAAGCTTCCTGCCCACTGGCATTTCATAGGATCATGGGCTGGCAGGTCAGACCCAGTAACTCCTAGACATGAGAGCGGTGCAGGGAATGGCAAGGGAGAGATCTTGGTCCTGCATACAGGTGGCAAAGAAGCCCTTACAGACGTATACAATGAGAGAGTGTAGAGGGGCACTGAGGAATAGAGGTCTGTGAGTATGCCCATCCCTCACCCCCACAAGAGAACTGCCATATTGGATAGGAGTGCAGCACTTGAAGTGAATTAGCCTTACCCCTGGTTCCCATGACAACCAAATGCCTTGGGCACACCAGCTAAACAGGAACACCCCCCCCAACTCAGTACAATAGAGAGTGCAGCTGAGCCAAGAAACCAGGGGGTGGCCACTCATCCCCAGCACAGAGAACTTGCCTGGTAAACCAGGAAATTCTCCCGGATTTTACCCAAACCCACTAAAATAGTACCTCTAGGAGTCTGCAAGAGTTACTGGGCTTGAGGCATTCACTAGTGTTGATATGGCTTTAGTGACTAAAGACTTACATCAGAACATTCAATTCACTTTAAATACATGGAAAGTCTTCTCAAGAAGGATGGGTACAAACAAACCCAGACTATGAAGATTGAAATAAATATCTAACTCTTCAATGTCCAGACATCAATGAACATCCACAAGTATCAAGAACATCCAGGAAAACACGATCTCATCAAATGAACTCAATAAGACATCAGTCATGAATCCCACAGAGGCAGAGATATATGACCTTTCAGACAAAGAATTCAAAATAGCTGTTTTGAGCAAAGTCAATGGACTTCAAGATAACATAGAGAAGACATTCAGAATTCTATCAGAGAAATTTAACAAACAGATTAAAATAAAAGAAAATCAAGAAGAAACTCTGGAGCCAAAAAATCCAATTGACAAACTGGAAAATGCATCAGAGTCTCTCAACAGCAGAATTGATCAAGCAGAAGAAAGAATTAGTGAGCTTGAAGGCAAACTATGAAAACACAGTCAGAGGAAAAAAAAGAATGAAGCATGCCTACAAGATTTAGAAAATAATCTCAAAAGGGCAAATTTAAACATTGTTGGCATTAAAAAAGGAGGTAGACAGATTGAAATAAAAAATATATTCAAAGAAATAATAACAGAGAACTTTCCATATCTAGACAAAAATATTAATATCCAGGTATAAGAAGGTCATAAAACACCAAGAAGATTCAACCCAAATAAGATTACCTTAAGACATTTAATAACAGAACTCTCAAAGGTGAAGTATAAATAAAGGATCTTAAAAGCATCAAGAGAAAAGAAACAAATAACATATAAAGGAATTCTACTATGTCTGGCAGCAGATTTTTGAGTGGAAACCTTACAGGCCAGGAGAGATTGGCATGCCATATTCAAAGTGCTAAGGGGAAAAAAACTTTTATCCTACAATATTACATCTGCACAAAATATTCTTCAAACATGAAGAAGAAATAAAGACTTTGCCAGACCGAAAAAAAAAAGCTGAGGAATTTTGTCAACACCAGACCTGTCCTACCAAAGGAAAAAAAAATGCTAAAGGAAATTCTTCAATCTGAAAGAAAAAAGATGTTAACCAAACCAAACATAAGAAATCATCTGAAAGTATAAAACTCACTCGTAATAGTAAATAAATAGACAAATACTCTAACACAGTAATTACAGTGTGTAAACCACTTATATCTTGAGTTGGAAGTCTACAGCAACTTTTTAAAAGATAGATAGTATTAAAAGATATAGATAAACACAACCAAAACTCAAAAAGCAGGGAAGATGGAGTTAAAGTTTACAATATTTTTTAGTTTTCTCTTTGCTTAGTTTTCTTTTTTTTGTAATCAGAGTTAATTTGTAATCACTCTAAGACTGGTTATGTTATTTGAAAGCCACATGGTAACCTCAAATCAAAAATCTACAACAGACATGCAAAAAACAAAAAGCAAGAAATTAAAATATAGCATGAGAGGAAAAACACTTTGACACAAAGAAAGACAGGAAGGAAGAATGAAAGAGAAGACCACAAAACAACCAGAAAACAAATAACAAAATGGCAGTAGTAAGTCTTTACCTATCAATAATAACATTGAATGTAAATGGACTAAATTCTCCAATCAAAAGACATAGAATTGCAGAATGGATTAAAAAAAAAAAAAGACTCAAGCACATGCTGCTTACAAGAAACTCACTTCACCTATAAATACACACATAGACTGAAAATAAAGGGATGGAAAAAAGACTTCATGCAAATGGAAACCAAAAAAGAGCAGGAATAGCTATACTTGTGTCAGATAAAATAGATTTTAAAACAAAAACTGTAAAAAGAGACAAAGAAGGTCATTATATAATGATAAAGGGGTCAATTGACCAAAAGGATATAGCAATTCTAAATATACATGCAACTAACAATGGAGCACCCAGATATATAAAGCAAAATATTAATAGTGCTAAAGAGAGAGATAGACCCCAATACAATAATAGCTGGAGACCTCAACACCACAGATTCAGCATTGGACATATCATCAAGACAAAAAATCAATAAAGAAACATCAGATTTAATCTACACCATAGACCACATGGACCTAATAGAATATTTCATTCAACAGTTACAGAAAACTCATTCTTCTCCTTAGCACATGGATCATTCTCAAGGACAGACCATATGTTAGGCTACAAAACAAGTCTTTAAAAATTTAAAACAATGAAATAATATCAGTTATCATCTCTGACCACAAGGGAATAAAACTAGAAATCAATAACAAGAGGACCTTTGAAAATGACAAATACATGGAAATTAAACAACATACTCCTGAAAGACCATTGGATCAATGGAAAAATAAAAAAGGAAATGACAAATGAAAACACAAATACAACATACCAAAACCTATGGAATACAGAAAAAGCAGTACAAACAGTGAAGTTTATAGCAATAAATGCCTACATCAAAAAAGTAGAGGCTGGACACTGTGGTTCATGCCTATAATCCTAGCATTCTGGGAGGCAGAGGTTGGAGGATCACTTGAGGTCAGGAGTTTGTGACCAGCCTGAGCAAGAGCGAGACCCCATCTCTACTAAAAAATAGAAAACAATTAGCCATTCAACTAAAAATAGAAACAAAAAATTAGCCGGGCATGGTGGCTCATACCTGTAGTCGCAGCTACTCAGCAGGCTCAGGCAGGAGGATCACCTGAGCCCAGGAGTTTGAGGTTGTTGTGAGTTGTGCTGATGCCATGACACTCACTCTAGCCCGGGCAACAAAGCAAGACTCTTTCTCAAAAAAAAAGAAGAAAAAAAGGAGAAAAATTTCAAGTAAACAATTTAATAATTCATCTTAAAAAGCTAGAAAAGTGAGAACAAACCAAGCCCAAAATTAGTAGAAGAAAAGAAATAATAAAGATCAGAGCAGAAATAAATGAAATTGAAACCAAAAAAATATAAAAGATCAATAAAACAAAAAGTTGGTTTTTTGAAAAGACAAACAAAGTGTACAAACCTTTAGCCAGAGTAATAAAAAATGAGAGAATTCCCAAATAAACAAAATCAGAGGCGAATAAAAGGACATTACAACTGATACTGCAGAAATTCAAAGGGTAATTAGACACTGCTATGAGCAACTATATGGCAATAAATTGGAAAACATAGAAGAAATGGATAAATTCCTGGACATATACAACCTTCCAAGATTGAACCAGGAAGAAATCCAAAACCTGAACCAACAAGTAACAAGTAATGAGACAGAAGCAGTAGTAAAAAGTCTCCTCCCATCAAAGGAAAGCCCAGGCTCCAATGGCTTGACTGCTGAATTCTACCAAACTTCTAAAGAACTAATGCCAATTCTACTCAAACTATTCCAATAAATTGAGGAGGAGGAAGTACTTCCAAACTCATTCTAGGAGGCCAGTATTACCTGGATACCAAAAGCAAAGACACAACAACAACAAAAATAAAACTATAGGTCAATATCTGTAACAAATATAGTTACAAAAATTCTCAACAAAATACTGGCAAACTAAATTCCACAATACATTAAAAAGATCATTGATCATGATCAAGTAGAATTCGTCCCAGGAATGCAAGGTGGTTCAACATTAGCAAATTAATAAACGTAATACATCATATCAATGGACTAAAGGACTAAAGCCATAAAAATCACTTTAATTGATGCTAAAAAATTATTCAATGAAATTCAACATCCCTCCAGGATAAAAACTCTCAAAAAACTGGGTACAGAAGCAACATACCTCAGTACAATGAAAATCATATAGGACAGACCCACAGCTAGTATAATATTGAACAGGGAAAACCTGAAAGCTTTTCCTCTAATACCTAAAACAAGACAAGGATGCCACTCTCACCATCATTATTCAATATAGTACTGAAAGTTCTAGCTAGAGCAATTAGGCAAGAGAAAGAAATAAAGGGCATCCAAATTGAAAAGGAAGAAGTAAAATTATCTTTGTTTGCAGATGATTTAATTTTATATTTAAAAAAATGTAAAGACTCCATCTAAAAATTATCAGAACTGATAAACAAATTCAGTAAAGTTACAGGATACTAAATCAACATTCAAAATTCAGTAGCATTTCTAAATGTCAACAGTGAACAGTCTGAAAAAGAAACTTAGAAAGTAATGCCATTTACAATAGCTACAAAAAAAACCCTAAGAATAAACTTAACCACAGAAGTGAAAGATCTCTACAATAAAACTATAAATCATTGATGAAAGAAATTGAGGAAAACAGATATTCCCCTTCAGTATGGAAATGGAAGATTATTCTATGTTCATGAATTAGAAGAATCAATATTGTTACAATGTCCATACTACCCAAAGCAGTCTACGGATTCAGTGCAATTCCTGTCAAAATATCAATGACATTCTGCACAGAAATTGAAAAAAATAATCCTAAAATTTATATGGAACCACAAAAGACCCAGAATAGCCAAAGTCATCCTGAGAAAAAGAACAAAACTAGAGGAATCGCATTACCTAACTTCAAATTATACTACAGAAAGATAGTAACCAAAAGAGCATGGCAGTGGCATAAAAACAGGTGAATTGACCAAGGGAATAAAAAGAGAACCCAGAAATAAATCCATACATCTATAGTCAACTCATTTTTGCCAAAGATGCCAAGACATACAATAGAAAACAATCTCTTCAATAGATGGTCATGGGAAAACTGGGTATCCACATGAGGAAGAATGAAACTCGACCCTTATCTCTCACTATATACAGAAATTAAATCAAAATAGATTAAAAACTTAAATCTAAGACCTGAAACTATAAAACTACTAAAAGAAAATGTTGAAGAAATTCTCCAGGATATTGGTCTGGCAAAGATTTCTTGAGTAATATCTCAAAAGCACAGGCAACCAAAGCAAAAATGGACAAATGGGATTCCATCGAATTAAAAAGTTTCTGCACAGCAGAGGAAACAATTAACAAGTATGAAGAGACAACCAACAGAACGGGAAAAAATATTTACAAACTATCCATCTGTCAAAGGATTACTAATCAGATTAAATAAGGATTTCAAGCAACTCAATTGGAAAAAAATCAAATAATCAAATCATTTTAAAATGAGCAAAATAGAAATTTTTCAAAAGAAGATATACAAATTGCTACCAGGTATATGAAAAAATACTCATCCTCACTAATCATCAGAGAAATGAAAATCAAAACTACAATGAGATATCATCTCACCCCAGTTAAAATAGCTTTTATCCAAAGACAAGCAATAAGTAATGCTAGTGGAAATGTAAATTAGTGCAACCACTATAGAAGAGAGTTTGGAGGTTCCTCAAAAAAACTAAAAATAGAACTACTATATGACCTAGTAATCTCACTACTAGGTATATATCCAAAAGAAAGGAAAGCAATATATCAAAGAGATATCTGCACTCCCATATTTATCACAGCACTATTTCCCATAGCCAAGATTTGGAATCGATGGATAAATGGATAAAGAAAATGTGGTACATATACAAAATGAAATATTATTCAGCCATAAAAAAGAATGAAATCGTCATTTTCTACAACATGGATGGAACTAGAGGACATTAGGTTAAGTCAAATAAGCCAGGCACAGAAAGACAAGTTACAGATGTTCTCATTCATATGTGGGAGTTAAAAATTAAAACAATTGCACTCATGGAGATAGAAAGCATAATGATGGTTACCAGGTGCTGGGAAAGGCAGCAGGAAGGGGAAAGATAATGTGGGGATGATTAATGGGTGCTAAAATACAGTTAGATAGAATGAATAAGATCTAGTATTTGACAGCACAACAGGATGACCATAGTCAACAATAATTTATTATATATTTTTAAATAACTAAAAAAGTGAAATTAGAATGTTCCTAACACAAAGAAATGATAAATGCTTGATGGTATGGATGCCCCAATTACCTTGATTTGATTGTTACACATTTTATGCCTGTATCAAAACATCACATGTACCCCATAAATATATACAACTATTATGTGCCCATCAGAATTAAATTTTTTTTTTTTTTAGAAAAAGATAACATCTGTCTCCAGAGGGAATGATGAGCAGATGTGATAATAATTCCTTATGAGACTGGGAGGTCCCCTAAGATCAGTGTTCCTCAGTTTTGACATAGACCTGCTATAGGTACAGAATCTACTTGAAGCCACTTCCAGATAACTTCCCGGGGACTTGGAGGGAAAGGGAAAGTAATGTGAACATGAAGCTCATGTTGCCTGCTTTGCTGTAAGTAACAAACTGTAAATCTCTTTGGACTCATTGTCTTCTTGTCAGCCAAAACTACGGAAGTGTGGCAAGACAAGCTGACATCTGTCACCACACTGTTTTTTGGAAATTCCTTTAGAGGAACTTCATGTCTGCTAAAGCTAAAGGAGCCTGCAGAAGCTTTAGTAACTTGTCCTTTACAAAGATACCTAAATCCTAGAGATCATACATGAAATCCGTGGTTGGAAAAAAAAGATACCTGCACTCAAATGTTTATACCAGCACAATTCACAATTGTAAAGATGTGGAAACAACCCAAGTGCCCATCAATATATGAGTGGATTAATAAAATGTGGTATATGTATACCACGGAATACTACTCAGCCATAAAAAAAATGGTGAACTAATATCTCCTGTATTAACCTGGATAGAAATGGAGACCATTCTTCTATGTGAAGTATCACAAGAATTGAAAAACAAACACCACGTGTACTCACCATTAAATTGGAACTAATTGATCAATACTTATGTGCACATATGGAAATAACATTCATGGGAAATCAAGCAAGAGGGAAGAAGGAGAAAGGGATGAGTAAATTCACACATAATGGGTACAGTGCACACTATCTAGAGGATAGGCATACTTACAACTTTAACTCAAATGGTGCAAAAGCAATTTTTGTAACCAAAACATTTGTAATTCTGAAATTTAAAAATATATATAAAATAAAAATTTTAAAAATAAAATAAAAATATAATAAAGAAGGAATTCAATTAAAAAAGAAATCATTTTTAAATGTCCCTAGCCAAGAGTGCTTATTGCTAGGATGACAGTGATATATGATAATATCAGTCAAATAAAAACTTAGATATTCCCTTTTTCTTTTCCCACTGCAGCACGCCTTCTTTCCCAAAGACCACCTAATTGCCTCTGAAACTTTAAATGAGTATGGAAGTATTCATTAATGATAAAAATGAAGTCTATTTTCCAATGCAATGTAATCTTGGAATTATTTCCTAAGAACAAACATAAAAGTCAGGGGGCCTAGAATTTCACTGAGTAGTAAGGAAAGGAATAATCCACTTTAAACCACTGAGCAAGAAAAAATAATGAGTTACATAATGTTGGTTTCATGATTATACTTCACAAATCCTGATTGTTCAACATGGTCATTATATGAAAATAATTAAATTAGCATTCTTTTAGTTTGCATTTGCCTACTATAATTTTTCCTAACTTGTTTTATTCTATAGTCTGAAAACTTTTGTATTTTACCTAGATAATGGAGTCCATTTACATTTATCATTTTATGATTTATTTTACTTTTTCTATGATTTTATTTTTTTCTTCTTTCTCACATTCTTTTGGATTGATTGAATTCATTTCTTCAATTTTTGTTTTAGTATTCATTCCACTTTATCCCTTGCCCTAGTTTTGAAGTTAAGTTAATCACTTCACTTTATTCATTTTAATGATCACTTTAGAAATTTTACATTAAAATCTATAATTTAAGGAAAATTACATATAAGCTTAAAATCTTTTAACCATAATCATTATTTCTTGACTTCCATTCTATTGTTCATAAGTTTAGTCTTTTAAAAAATTTTTTTCTAGTAGTTTCCTCTTTTTATGATCTTGAAATTGTATATTATTATATTGCTATACCTATTCACATTATTATATTTACCCACGTTTGATATTTTCTTCTCTTGCACCTCTCCCCTCTTATAAAAATCAACTCATGATGTATAACAGACTTAAATCTAAGACATGAAACCTTAAGAATCCTAGAAGAAAATGTAGGGAAGACTCTTTCAGACATCAGCCTAGGCAAAGAATTTATGAAGAAGACACTTTAAAGCAATCACAGCAGCAACAAAAATAAATAAATGGGACCTGATCAAATTAAAAAGCTTTTGCACAGC
>NW_012150030.1:2010803-2026203 GCF_000956105.1 Propithecus coquereli | reverse complement strand
TCTTTTGTTGTTTGAATTGTATTTAATTTATACAGATTTTTCTAGTTTTAAATTTTTATAAGAGCCATAAATAGAAGTACCTACTTTATAGGTTTTATTTCATTTCCACTTAAGTAACTTTATGAGGCAGATGGCTTAACTCTACCTTATAAATCTATGAACGTATTTTTCTTTTTCTCTAAAATACTAACATCGACCATTGTTTTTCCCCCTTTGCCTTGCTGCTAACAAGGTGAGAACTAAGCTTTGTGATCTATTGCTATTTCATCACCAACAGTTCTCTGAACAGCTTTCTTCTTCCTTATTTATGTCTGCATTTCTTTATCTTTGGTAAGTTGTTGTTACCTTATCATATTTGCTTCTTTATAAGCTGCCTAAAATGAATTTTTCACATCGACAAAATAAACAAAATCAATAAAATATATGCAAAAGTCCCATGCAAAAATGCTAGTTTATTTCTATAACAGCATTGTCAAATAGAACTGTCTACAGTGTGGAAATGTTCTATATCTGCACCATCTGATAGGGTAGCCACTAGCCACATGTGTCTACTGAGCACTTGAAATGTGTTTGGTGTGCCTGAGAAACTGAATTTTGAATTTTATTTCATT
Organism: Propithecus coquereli; assembly: GCF_000956105.1. Lineage (NCBI taxonomy): Eukaryota > Metazoa > Chordata > Mammalia > Primates > Indriidae > Propithecus > Propithecus coquereli. Next base: position 2,025,592 of record NW_012150030.1, on the reverse strand, counting down.
TTAATTCATTTAAATTTAAATAGCCATACATAGCTGGTGGCTATACCATCGGACTGCACAGCTATAACTTATATATCTTTCCTATAAGATGTAACCTTCCCACAAAATTTTACATATTTTACATAATGCCTTAAGCATACCCAGGCAAGTTCATAAAAGTTTAAATGAAAAGTAAGATAGTATATTCTTATTCTGTGAAAGAGTATAAAACCATTAAACATCTTGAGTCATTTTATACTTAATGCAAATCAATACACCACTATAAGCCTATGAGTTTCTTCATCTATAAAGTCCAGATATAATCTAATAGCTACTATATCTCACTAAGATATGTTAAGAATTGATACAAGATTTTATTACTATTCTAGAGACATAGGAAAAGTGGTAACATTCAGACGGTAACATTATTATTGTGTTATGACCTCTCTTTTATGGTTTGAGTGATGAGTTAGTTAATGCCCACAATATTAAACAATTTAAATAAAACTTTTGGAGATGGCTAAATTAAATGGTTTAATGGCATAATGTTTAGAGTTAAGCAATTGAATAAAACTGTAGGGAGCATCTGTAATCAAGCTAGATTTAAGCAACATCTGATGCACATTTATGGAATAATAGCCTTGATGATAAGCTAATTTGAGAGAAGTAGGTCCAGCTGTATATTCATTAGAATGAAGGAAGATGCTCTCTCTAAAACATAAAGCAACACACAAGAGGCAATCTAGCAAAATATCCATTAGCTTAAGGGTATGTATGATTCCAAAGGCAGTCTTAGCTCCATCCCTGACTAAGCAAGTACATTTCAGTTCCTTCCTTTTTGTCCTGATTCCTCAGGGAAAAAAGGGGGAGAACAAAAGCCCTACATTCGCCTTGTATATTTTATGAATACACTGTGAGTATAAGTGTACTGATGGAGACAGAGACAAGGTGTGTTACACATTTTAGGCAACACATTACTTCAATTTATTGAGACAAGAACCTTTCAAATCAAACAGTATTTCAAAAGGACAATATGTTATCATTGAAGATGATGTTATTTCTAAGCAGTTCCAATTTATTTGTACTTAATGACATTAATAAATGCCTGTCAGATTCTTTTAACAACTTGGCAATTTCATACAATGCTTTCAGAATGAAAATTGTTAAATGTTTGCAAATCCGTGGAGAGGTACATAGTATTCCTCACTCTGTCCTCTTCACAGGTAAGGACACCATGTGGTGTATCACCAAAAAAATGGGCTTTAAATGCCACACAAACTTAAGATTGAACCTCAACCCTTACAATGAATGCTTTATTACTTGGTAGTGTTGCCTCTTCCTGTCTGTTTTCTCATCTATAGTTATTATAAAATCCACCAATATGGTGTGAAGGATTAAATTAAAAACATACATATTTAGTATCTGGCATAACATAGATGCTTACAAGTATCTTCTTCATTATTAATTCTGAAATCATTTATTGCTTTGTTCTTCCTTTCTTCTCTGGCTCTGCATGTCTCACCCTCTTTCTACACCAGGGGTGGGGAACCTTTTCATGTTGGAAAGCTGTATTAATTTAGCTGTCATCAAATAAGGCCACATTCAAGAAAGTTCAATTCGATATACTTAAACTGTAAATTTTGTAAAAATATAACTACTATGTACTTAATAATTTCAAAAAAATGAAAACTATTTGTTAATTTTAAAGTTAACTAACCTTTTAATGACTTTGTTGTGTCTGCTTTTTATTGAAAAGCATTTGAATATTTGATTGGAGCATGGAGGTCTGTAGTTTCAGTTGATCCTCTAGAAGGGAATCAGTTATTTGTGACCTTAAAGACGTCTTGATTTGGGTTAGGTAGGAAATGTAGATTAGCAGCAGTAAGTGGTTGAAAAACAAGAAAGCATTTTTCTGGCATGTTGTCTTAGGCATGGGTATTTTACTGCATTTTGCCATATTTCAGTTGGATCTTTCTTAGCATCAAACAATGACTTTAAAATGTCATCTACTGAGAGTTCAATCAATTCCATCTGTAGTTCTTTAGGTGCCTTGGTGATATCAACTAGGTGAGGCTGAAATGCTAATTTGAGTGTGATGTCATGATTCTCAAAGTCAGTGAACCTTTCATTGTATTCTCTAACAGATGCAGAACAGCTGCATATTCTTCAGATGATTCACATACATCACCTTGTTCATCAATGACCTTTGCTAACTGGGGAAAACGTTTATCCGAAATTTCCTTTTGAAGAAGTGGTGTTTTGAAAAATGATACCTTTTTTCAAATTGCTTGGATTTTTTGTCACACATCATACACAGATTTAGTTTTACCTTGCAAAGAAACATGGCAAGTTGTTTTGATTTGAGATGATATCACACAGAAATGCTGCATTCCTATAGAAATCTTCTTTCAATAATTCACATTGTTGATTCTGTTCTTCATAAAATTTAACTATCTGCTCTTGCAGAGATAAAATTGTGGCTAACACCTGTCTCTGCAATAACCAATGCACTTCAGAATGATACGGAAAATTCACACTGAATATCTCATCATTCAACTTTAGCGTGTTATGAAACTGATGATGTCATCTTGCATTTGCATAGTTAACAATACTTATAACTTGTTGTAAAGTATCACCTAAAATAGTAGCTTTAGCACAGAGATTTTGCTGATGCAAGATACAATGAAAAAAATGAGAGCATCTAGATCTGTTAATACCTTTTTTATACGCACAATATAAAATGTTTCATGTTTTCCTATCATGGAAGGTGTACCATCTGTATATACACTCACTAAATTTATCAAATTCAGTCCATCTTCATGACATTTATCTTGAAAGTTGTTGAAGATATCTAATCCCCATGTTCTGTTTGTAAGAGTGCCCAAAGCGAGTAACTCTTTGTAGCAAAGAAAATCTTCTGTTACAACCTGAATGAAGTATAAAACCTGTGCTGAGTCAGTAGTATCAGTTGATTGATCCAAAGTGATTGAATAATATATATTTTCCTTTTGAAATATTGCATGAAGTTGTTCTGTTAAGTTGAAGGCTAATTCATGCTGCCGGTCAGTTATGGGTCTTCTTGAAAGAGGTAGTAGTTTGTACTTTGAAATGTTATCGGGGTCTAAGCATCCTACAACTTCGACAATGCATTCTTTCACAATTTCTACATCACTGAATGGCTTCCCTTTATTCCTGAGCATATAAGCTACTTTACAATTTGCTTCAGTGACATTATTTCCAGGTCTTATTGCTGCTTGAAAGAATCGTCTTTGATTTTGCTTTTCATCTTTTAATTTCTGCAACACATTTCACACCTCTCCCTCTAATTTAAAATATTTGTGGTCCTTATGAGTGTTATAATCCTGATAAGCACTGAATTTCTTTAATGTCGATATTCCAATATCACAAAGCAAGCAAATCATCTTATCTTGAGCAGAAACAAGGTAATATTGCAATTCCCAATTCTCATTAAAAAAATCTGTTTTTTTCCTTCAGCATTCTCTTGGTCTTCTTTGGCATAATGGGCTGTTAAGCTGACAGAATTAAAAAATATTGTCGAGCTGTGCAACTATTTACAAATTCCACTTCAAACAGAAACAGAGTGCACCTTTGTCAAAAGCTGATAACAGACTGGCATACTCGACCCCCATAAACTTTTGCCAACAGCCTCTTGTGGTTGCAGCAACAGTCAGATGGAGGAAGTCAGAGCTAAATCATGAGCATAGCAGCTGTCAATTTAGTCCCTATGGCTTACTAATGTTCTAATTGTGCCTGCCAGTCAACCTGGGAGAATTATTTCATTGAAAGATATTTTTTCTTTGTTATTTTTTAAATTTCAAAATATTAAGGGGGTACAAACGTTTTAGGTTACATGGATAGCTTTTGTAATGCTTGAGTCCCGGCTATAGTTGCGCCCATCACCCAAATAGTGTTCATTGTACCCACTAGGTAACTTTTGCCTCTTCCCTCCTCCCCCTTACCACTAGTTGATTTCCACTGAGTTTTACTTCCCTCTGTATCTCAAGAATGGAAAAACAAACACCACACTTACTCACTATTCTTTGGTATTTTAAATACATTCATTTTAAAAATAAAATACAAATATAAAAGATGAACAAAAACATATTAATAAAAATAAAAGGATTTGTTCTATAAAATTGGTATTCAGTCAAAAGGCTGCACTTAAGGACCTAGAAGGCCATAGATTCCCCTCCCCTGTTCTACACCACAATCAGATCCTATGATTCTATCATAGAGGATGACTGAAAATTCATAAGACATTTTGAAGAGAGAAAATTTCAACCACTCTCAAGTTCCTTTCTGGACTGTATTCATGGGTTGGAAAATAACAGCCCAGGGGCCAAGGTCAGCCTGCAGCCTATTTGTGTATGATCGATGACCTAAGAATAGGTTACAAGGAACAGGACATAAAAGAAGGAGGAAGAGGAGGAAAATGGGGAGGAGGAAGAGGAGGAAAAGAAAGAGAATATGTGACAGAGATTTATGTGGTCCATAAACCCTAAAATATTTACTATCAGGCCCTTAAAAGAAAAAGTTTGCCAACTTCTGAACTATATCCTGAATGCTTTCTGATTCAAGGCCTCTTGTTATACAGCATTGAGAATCCAGCATAATTACTGTAAGCTAATAATAAACAAAAACCTAGACTTGGAAATAACCATATTTATTAACAATAAAGAAAAAAAGGGAGATTAAAGGTATAACAAACCTGTGAATGTTTTCAGATATTAGTAAAAATAATTCTTAGTTACCTAGAGTTTGAGTTAAAATTAAATTCACTTGAAATGTTGCTAAAATACTGGAGGGCTTCCAGCTTTGCAACCGAAAAGGCTCACTGCATCATGCATTATTTGAATATTATGGTAGAGAAAGTTAAAGATGCTTAATTAAAATGCCTGGACTGTGATATTAGTAGTTATTTATTGAGCTGTTATTTCAGAGCTTTGGAAGAAATACAATTTATATTTTAAACAGGCAATAAAACCCCAGCATGAAAGTCAAACTTCCTCTACCTCTTACTTCAGCAGAAATTTAACTTTCTTGCCAAAGCCAATTTATTTTCATATATCTAGGCATATGGAAATGAGCATGGGACTGTATCAGCCAAAGTACAAAAGAATGAAACTGTGGGCAAGAAATTTAACAAAAATTATGAATGTAACTGACAGTATTGGTGGCCTTAAGTCCTATGAGTCATGATGTTCACTGTGTGAATATATGAGGGTGACTGGTCCACAACCATGTGTGTGACTCAACACACACAAGCGTGAGGCCCCTATATCCCTGTCTGCCCCATATGATCCTGTCAGCCTGGCTGTATCATTTAAATTCAGTCAACCACATCTTCCTTCTAGAACTGAGTCTCAGATTCATTAATTAGTCTGTTAACAGCTTGAGCTCTTATGGAACTGAGGGAGGTTCGCTTTCAGCCATATGTACAGAGAAGCAAGGAAAAAAAAAACTTTAAACAAACAAGGAAAAATTCAGAAGGTTCACAGAGCAAAGCCAGAACAGAATGCCATCCTGTATCTAGAAAGGTCCCCATAGCTGCCTTGTCTCCTGATGGCTTTTCTGTTTCTATTTCTCATCCCTCATGGGGTCCAACTGACCTTTCTCTTCCTCACTTGTATTAAAGACTGTGGATCCATATGTTGTAAATATGAATTTGCTCTGCAACACTTCTCCCTAGAGTTTCTGAATCATAGGCCTATGATGGGGCTTGACCATTTGTATTTCTATAATGTTTACAGGTGATTCTAATATATGGAGAGGGATCACATTTTGAGAATCACTACCCTAAGGTCATATATATAAGAGATTTAGGTTGGAGTTGGGGTGGGGTGATTACATGATGCAACAAATTATTTTAAAAGGGCCTCTGGTCTTCATTTCTAGATGGTTTTAGTTCTATGATGTTAATTGTCTTCTAGTTCTATAATGTTAATTTTCCAATCACCCAAGTACCCTTCTGTACACTAGTGTTTCTACTCCCTCTGAACCATCACTTCCGAGAACTATAGGAATGGGGGGAACAAGATGCTGGTCCCTATTACTCCTAATAGCCTTCTAACATCTGTGGCACCCAAACTCAAGGACTCTAACATTTTCTCCCCCAGGGTAGACCACTTCCACTGGAATCCTTCCCAGTCTAAAATAATCAATTTACATCACCTTGATAAGCCTAGGTTTTCTACAACAAAGGTTCTGTTTGATATCCTGTGAAGGCAAGAGCCAAAAGGGAAAATCTCTGAATATAGAATGAAGGTATTTAGCTTTAGGCAGGTACCAAAGTAGACATATAATAAATTTGTAGCACAAGCTTCATCAAGTACAATCTATCTCCAAGTCTTAAAAAGAAAATTCACCCATAATTCCTTAAGTAAGATCAGAAGTCTTTTGGTTCCAGAACTTCAAGACTAGTCACCTTGACATCAAAACTGATTCCAGAAGATGTTTATTTATTCAACAAATATTTGCTGAGCATATATACTCTCAGCAGAAGATCTAGGTTTTATGAGGCCTTAATCTTACATAATTTGGGAGAGAAAGGGCTTCTTTAAAGTATATATATACATACACAAAAATTATAAATACAAAATTAGGTATAAAAATATTTATTGGAAATAGAAAATAAATCACGACAAATTATAAAGTTTATCAAGTCGCATTATCAAAAACAAAATCACAAAAATAGCATATTTGTGTTAATTAACTTCGTTAAATTAATTTTTCAATTTAATTTATCATTGGTAACATGTAAAATTTTGGGATTATTGTCATATTTTGGAAAATCTCTACCAAGAAGAAAACTATTTTGAGTAGGTTTGGATGAGAACCGATTTCTCCACTTATACTTTACTCATTTGATATTTAGAGAATTCTCTACAAATTAACTTCTGGCTCTGAACATTTCTAACTTTGTTCTCCTCCTCTACCCACATATTTTAAGAGCTGAGGCTGTAGGATGAATTCATATTATAAAAAGACTGCCTAGGCTGCTTTGTATGTCTCAACACTGGTTGAGTCAACACAGTAGGATATGGTAATGTTCAGTAATGTTCGTGTAAAATATCCCTGCATCAGCATAGCTAGAAATGATTTAACTACACAGGGGGATGACTGCAAACCACATAAATCTCACTAAATCAGGTGTACAGTTAACCCTTGAAAAACACAGATTTCAACTACACAGATCCACTTATACTCAGATTTTTTTTCACCTCTGCCACTTCTGAGACAGCAAAACCAACCCCTCCCCTTCCTCTTCCTCCTCAGCCTACTCAACGTGAAAATGATGAGGATGAAAACCTTTATGATGAGCTACTTACACTTATTGAAGAGTAAGTATATTTTCTCTTCCTTATGATTTTCTTAAAAACACTTCTTTTCTCTAGCTTACTTTAGTGTAAGAATAGAGATTATAATACATATACAAAATATGTGTTAATCGACTGTTTATATTATTGATAAAGCTTCTGGTCAACAGTAAGTTATTAGTAGTTAAGGTTTCAGGGAGTCAAAAGTTATATGTGGATTTTTGATTGCATGGGGGTTGGTACCCCAACCCCCTCATCATTGAAGGGTCAACTGTATCCCCAAATCAATTTCCTCTAAGCCAGATCCCAAAACCATCCACAGCTACTTGAATGCCAATCTATTATTGCAAGGAGAAGTAAGACAAAGGTGAAGTGGAAAGACTGTAGCTTGAAAAAAATCTTTAAAAAAAACTACAAAATTTTACATAAATATATGAACATTATTAGGGCCTCTCCCAAGACACTGGAATGGGCCTGAAACTATGCTTCCTTTAACTCATGCTACATCTCCCTCTGCAACCTCCCACTAGCAAGACCAGGAGTTAATTTTGTTTTGGAAAAATGGATGATGTATAAAGGGAATATACACTGAAATCAAAGAGACTGGGTACAATTTCCAGGCTCCTACTTAACTCCTGTATGGCCACAGATAATGCACTTAACTTTAGTTTCCTCATCTCTGTGATGAGGCTGACGGCAATAACGTCTGCCAAAAGACATAATTTAAGTGAGTGCAGTTTTTAAACTACAGGGCATGCTGTAGACTGTTTGTGTCCACCCAAAATTCATATGTGAGAGCCTAATTTCCAATGCGATGGCATTATGAAGTGGGGCCTTTGGAAAGTGAGTAGGCCATAAGGGTAGTGCCTTCATGAAGGGATTAGTTCCCTTCTAAAAGAGGCCCCAGAGAGCTCTCTCAACCCCTTTCCACCATTTGAGGACACAGCAGATGGCTGTCTATGAACCAGGAAATGGGCCCTCACTGGGACTGAATCTGCCAGCACTTTGATCTTAGACTTCCCAGCTTCCAGAAATGTAAGAAATAAATGTTTGTTGTTTAAGCCACCCAGTCTACGATATTTTTGCTATAGCAGCCTGAATAGACTAAGAGTGCCTTATAAATGTTCATAATAATTTTTGTTAATAGTATCAGCACTGTCATTTGCATTATTATTAGAATTAATAATCAACTTGAGGTTATAAAAATTGCTTTTGCCCTTCTGCACTCTTAGTTTCAGTCTCTACAATGTTTTCTCCTCTGTGGCTAACCTAGATGAAATTAAAGCATAGCAAGATTACAGCCTTGCCATACGTGGACCCCTAGGACACAATTATTCTTTCCCAGTGAGGAACAGGTTTCCCTGGTAACTTGCCTTACAAAGTCCACTCCCCATAAGGACCTGAAATAGCCAAGCAATTGGCTGAGTATGAAAGTGATTTCTTTAGCAATCTCTGTAAGCTCCTAGCAATATTTTGGACATGACTTCTTAAAGAGATTCATGCCTTTTTCCTCTTCTATGCATTGTTGAAATGCATTAGAACAGAACTATTTGATTATTTTTATTTGTGTTTTTAACAAACACATGTAGGGATTTGCTTATATCAAATATTCCTGCTAATGTAACTAAAGACAGCTCATGGCTGATCTCTCGGATAAATCTACTTGGGAACCCAGAAGTGTTCCCAGATTTTCTAAGGAATTATAAAACACAGCATTTGGTATTTTTCATTAAATTTTATTGACTTTTATCTGACAGATTGAATTTAGATTTAAATTTTTCCTTGAATGCATTCCTTAAAAATCAAGTTTTCAGAGAAGAAATTTTAAATCCTAGGAAAAGAATCGGGTATTTCAAAATGAATACAAAATTCTGACAAAATTATTTAAGTGCAAAAGGGATTATTTTAATGTGATTAGGAAAAGAATGAACAAAAATAAAAATATTCATTGTGCTGTGCCTTTGGATAATTATAAGTAAATTTGAAATCATTTCATAGTCATTACATTACAGCAGAACTCTCTATGGAAACACAGTAATGTTTTAAATTTATTCCCACAGTTCTCATAAAGTAATTATTTAACTAATAAGTATAAAGTGAAACCAAAGCATAAAAGTATAAAAATATATACAATAAACACAATGGTATCAAAGGAACCAATTTAAGAATTTTAGGTACTATAAAGTATTAAGATGACAATAGCAATTTCTCTGAGTGTATATTTCCAGGATTGTGTTTTGTCTATTGTGTGCCATAGAATTTAGGATCAGCTTTTCTATATATTACATTTGGCTTTACATTGATTCATTCATTCAACAAATATTTATTGAATGCCTACTCTTTTACAGATGCTGTGTTAGATATTGGGGATATAAAATAGGAGAATAATGGTCCCAGATCTCTAGACTGACAAGTTAGTGGTGTGTAACATAACGTCCCTATAGGATTTTGTCCTGTTTTCAGAAATTGCTGCAGAGGCTCAAAATTATACACAAAACATGCAAAGTACTTGCATTCTAAGCTCAAAGATCCCACCAGGAGTGTGGGCCAGACACTTATCTTTAGAGCCAAATGAGAGGCACCAGTCCAAGAATATTTTCTGCCACACCCAATGCCCATCCTTCTGATAGTCAAAACACATAAAAGTCTGTGAGGTAAGAAAGTGAGGGGCCTTTCAGAAGTGCAGTGTCCAAGAAGAAAGATTCTTCTTCCTTTCTCAACAGAAGTCTACAAAAATATTTCTCCTTCCAAATTTCACTGGAAATGGGAAGCTTCACAAATATCACTTATACAATAGAAGAATTTCTAGAAGAAAAGGAGAAGAACATTTTATTCCCCAGTTGTACACTTGTGTAACCAGCAGATTCGCTAATCTGCCTCCGGATCACCATGAGCCGGGAAAAAAGAAAGAAGACGAGGCTATGAGAGAGGAGAGCAGCGAAACTGCCCTTATACCATTAAAGACTGGGGCAAGTGGACACCTTGGAAGGTAGCTGGGTTTGAGCTTAAAGAAACTTCTCCCAAGAGGAACTCCAGTAGCAAGATACTGTGGGGCAAGGCAGGAGCTAAGGGTGAGAAGGTGGAAAATACCAAGCTAGAGTCAGACCTCCCATATCAGGAAATCAGCAAGAAACCTGGCCAAGGCCCTCCTGTACTCCATAACAGAAATGACCAGTGTGAGCCACAGACCTCTCATTAATTAACAAGTCACTGCCTCTGCTCCTTCTCCTTCCTCTCCACCTAAACCTAAGAGAGGCACTAGCACCTGGAAGACAAGGAGGGCTGGGGAAACTGCTCCAAGCTGCTGAAGACACAGCCAGTTCTAGCTATGCTTTGAAGAGAAGAGAGAGTTTTGAATGGAGTTTGAGGTAGAAGTCTTAAAATGCCCAAGACTGGAGATTAAATATTGAAACAGTACTGTTCCCATAACTGAAAGTGTCTGGAATATTAAAGAGTTCATTCACCATCCCATTAGGCAAAGTGAATGGCATTGCTCTCCCAAGAGTTTGGCCCAAGTCATGAACAAAGCTAACAGCAACAGAAACAGAACTAAGCAGATGGGTTGTTTTGAAAGCAAAAGGTGGGCTTTAGGCACGCCTGAACCCCAGAAAAGGGATCTGAACTGAAGTTACAGATTGGAAGCACTCAGAATTTCAAAATAGTAATACTAATAAATAATGATATTAACAAAATATAATATTATTTGACCAACAATAATAACATAACAATAACATTTAACATTTTTTGGCTTCTTACTATATCGCTTTAGTGAGAGTTTTGTATGAATTATATAATTTAATCCTTTGAACAATCCTATGAGGTAGGTCCCAATTTGGGGCCCATTTTACATAGAAGAAAAATGAAAATTTAAGAAACTTGCCCTAATTTCCCAGTTTGTAAATAACAGAACAGATATCTAAAGTAGTTCTAACTACAATGGCCACTTGCTTCATCCAATTCCTTAAACTGTCTTCTGAACATTTTCAACAGTATGAGAATAAGTGTTTAGAAAGGAGAACTATGAAAAATACTTAAAACAGAGAAACCAGAAAGATGGATGGAAAATCAAGAGAGATTAATTTAGATATTCGATAAGATAAAGATAGTGAAATGATTACAGAGTTTTTCCCCAGCCAGGGTTGAGAGTTCAATTTAGCCTAAAGAACATGAATTTATAATAGAAACTACCTTTGTTGGTGTTTCATATGTTTTCACAGGTAAAATGCTATTTTCTTTACAAAATAACACTTCATTTAACAGCTCCATTCTCTATTCCTTGATAAAAGCTTCACAGAGAAAATTACATGATTAATAACTTCATTACATGCATATTACTATATGGAAAAGGTATAGCTAATGGATACGTATATATCCCTTTTTAAAAATATATTTTGAGGATCACATCCTTTTAACATGATTAATTTTATGGGTTACAGAACATTCTATATTTCTGGTTAGATGCAGGAAACGGAATAAAAACTGTCAAGGTCCATTTTGTAGCTAAATACTTGAAGCTATTGCATTCAGGATCCCTCTTATTTTATATAGCTACACTTCATTTAACTGCATTGCTCAGGAATAAGGTGTGCAACATAAATCAATTTTCCAAGTAGCTGAAGCTCACCGACTGTAGTATCAAACTGATTCTATTTTAATGAATTTGATGGAATCCTTCTAAAATATATCATATACTTTCAGTCCTTCTTACAGAAGGTACATTATATAAAATTTATCCATTTCTTGATGATCTTGAATCACGCTCATAAACATCAGTGTTTGCATTACACTACAACGTAAAAATGCCCTGAGGAGCTAGTCAGGTAAAGTTGTTTTCCTTTAGATCAAGACCACATCTAGTTGGCATAATTATTCAGAATAAAACAAAGCAAAACAAAGAACATCACATGCCTTGGATCCAGCCAGATTGGATTAAAATCTTGGCTGTCTCATTTAAGAGCTGAGTTCCTCTTTAGAAAAGTTATAAAACACTTATAATTCTTTGTTTTCCTATCAGTATAATGGAATAAGGGCTAATACTGAGTATGTCTTAAGTGCCAGGCACTTCATGCATTGAGGTTAAATACTCAGATTCTGTGGTCAGACCACTTCCTAGCTGTGTAACCTTAAATAAATTACTTCTTCATGCTTTACTTTCTTCATTGGTAAAAATCAGATCATAAAACTATCTTCTTTATGGAGTTATTGTGAGAGTTAATATATTTAAAATACTCAGGGGAGTGCTGGGATCTAGTAAGCACTGAGTAAGTGATGATGACAATGATCTCATTTTATCCTCATAGCAGTCCTGAGGGTTAGTTAATTACTCCTTATTCTAGAAATGAGGAAACTAATGCTAAGAGACCTTAACTTGTCACGGTCATACCACTAGTAAGGATCCAAAGATAGGACCACTAAACATGGCCACTATGTGCACACTCCACGATGTTCTGCTCACACTCACAGTGACGGCTCTGGGCACAGCTCTGTGAAGCAGCCCTACCACTGAGATAGTCTGCCTCCCTACTGCGTGCAACATTTAGTGAAGGTTAAGTGAAACACTATGTATGGAGGCAGCCAAGAATTAGTAGTGGGCAAAGAAAGAAATCTAGAGCTAAGCTAACAGTTCCTTGCACACAGACATTTAATAAATGGTAGGCATTTGTCACCTCTCCATGCTTTGATTTCTTTTAGCCCCTTTTGGCTGCATCCAATCTGATACATTCTAAACCTAAAGAAAAATTAGATAACTTGTCAATTCAATAATTAATTCTAAGCCACTTTCTGGCCTGAAAAATATACCCTTATCTCCTGCTAGGAAAAGTTCATGGATGTTTTCACAGCTGTTTTATTCTGTGTGTGATAGGCAGCTTCTAAAATGGCTCCCAGTGTTCCCTGCTTCCTGATATTTATGCCCTTGGGTAATCTCTTTACCTTGAGAGTAGGCTGAACCTAGCGACTTAGTTATAACAAATAGAATATAGCAAAAGTGATGGATGTCACTTCCAAGAGTATTCTATAAGACTATGACTCCTATCTGGCTTGCACTTTCTCTCCTGTCCTCTCACTTGCTCACTCTGATGAAGCTAGCTGCCATGCTGTGGGCTGCCCTAATGAGTGGCCCACCTGGTAAGAAGCTGAAGGTGGCCTCCAGGCAATAGCAGCAAGGAACTGAGGCCCTCAGTCCAGCAACTCACAAGGAAATGAATCCTACCAACAATCACATAAATGTGCCTAGGAGTAGATCCACTCCAGACAAACCTTGTGATAACTACAGCCCCAACCTTGATTGAAGCCTTGTTAGAGACCCTGAGTTAGAAGACCCCCTAATCCAGACCCAGGTTCCTGACCCACCAAAATTGCCAAATAACAAATATTTTTAAGCCACTAAATTCTGGGGTAATTTGTTATGTAGCAATGGGAAAGTAATACACGGGGGCCTCAAATCCTTGCATGTGTTTCATATGGTACACCAAGACCACACTACGAAAAATAGACATGGTACCAGCCATAACCTTTAACATAACTTTTGCCACATAGAATTGTCATTTTCTGATTCCTTTTTTTCCAGTCATATTAGACTGTGAGCTCCTTGAGGGCTGAAACTGTATTTTTTACCTTCATTTTCCAAAAGCAAGAGCCTCATTATCTAGCAATTCAAATAACTAGAGCCAAAGATGAAGTGCAAGCACAGGAGAAGCAAAAATGATAGAAGATATGGGGAGGAAAAAAGGGGATTGTGACCAAAGAAGGGCTTTCTTAGTTTGAAATTCCATAAACAAAACAATCTGGAATGGAGATAAGGTGTGAAATGTGGCAGTACTCTGCTTGGCCTGCAAGCCATTTTTAATTAGCCCAGGAGTGGTAGCTTATGAGAGGCAATAACCATGCATGGAGGAATTAGTGGTGGGCAAAGATTTCCCGCTTTTGAGAAAGAAATCTAGAACTAATTGCTAACCACTCAAGCCCCCTCTACACTTCCTGGCCTCAGAAATGAGAGCCCAGGACCAGACCACACCCAATTTCATTTCCTGACACAGTTGTGAAATGATGGGGTAAACACCTTGACATGTCACTTAGATTAGGCTGCTAGTGCAAAAAAAAAAAAAAAACAAAAACAAAAAACTTTTGTCTATATGGAGTCTCATGAGCAGAACTTTGAAAGGTCGTTATATTGAATTAAGAAGAAACAATAAGCATGCTTTATCTGTCCAAGTTGACCTGATCTTTGATGAAAATTCATTTTCCCTAACTTTTGGGGGATATTTCAGAAATGTCATAATCTGGTTTTGTGTAATAACTATTTTTTAACAGCTTAACTATTTTCTTAGTTTTACTGTCCTTATATTTTTGTGCTTTTAATAGCAAAAATACAATCAAACAACCCCATTAACAAATGGGCAAAGGAAATGAACAGAAACTTTTCAAAAGAAGACATAATAATGGCCAGCAAACATATAAAAAAATGCTCAACAT
>NW_012150030.1:2005068-2006359 GCF_000956105.1 Propithecus coquereli | reverse complement strand
ACAGAGCAAGACCCTGTCTCAAAAAAAAAAAAAAAAAAAAGAAGAAGAAGAAGCATTATAAGCTTGGTTTAAGAGATGGTATACACATAAAATTATTTATTAGTAATTGTCAATGATGCATTACATCAACTTTTCTCTATGATCAACACTGTTTTTATTAATTTGTATATGGTCAGAATTGTATATTAATTATGTCATTGGCATTATTTAGAGACACAGTGTATAAAGTTTTCTGGGCACTCACTCTTTAGAAGATATGAAATAACCTTGAAGGTGACCAAGAAAGCATCACTATAGGCTACAAGTCTCAGGAGACCCCTTTCTGCAGAGTTTACTCTCAGGTCAAAGAGGGCTCCTATCATCTCTTCACTTCACTGATTCCTACTTGACCTTGCTTATTATCCTAGGCCTTCTTTGAGTTAGATGTCCCTCCTAGGTACTCCTGCAAATCTTGTATTTCTCTTGTCACAGCACCAATTAAACCTTATGTTATTGGCTTATATTTCCTGCTAGATTGTAACTTGGGAGTGAAGCTGTCTTTTGCCATCTAATATAGGCCCAGATCTAGCAAAATCTCCAGAACATAGTAGGCAATCAATAAATATTTTCTGAAGCAATGACTGAATTCTTAGATAGGAGTGATGACTTATCAGAGAGTCAAAAATATCTAGTCTAAAAGAAATGTATTACTTCCTGATAGGTACTCCTGAAGAATCTTAAAGCAAATTAATGTCATGGACCCTAGGAAATGTATTCCTACTAGAAGTTTAGGCTTCTGGGAAGTAGGTATCCAACCAAATCATAGTCCCATTATGGCGACAAAGGAAGGCAGATAAGTTAGACCCATTCTTCTCCAAGCCTGATTCCTAGAGTCCAGCAGCTCATTTTATGTTGTCCATGACACCATGTTTCCTATACTTAGAATCCCTTCTAATGACTGCATTTTGATAAGACTAAAGTCTCTAATATGCAGATAAGATGGAGTTATATTAAAGGTTCCTCAACTTTAAAATATCAACTGCAATGCAATCCTGTTGCAATCGCTTCTAACTATACCATATCCATTTTATAAAGAGACAAGCTAGAAATAAATTAGAGTTTGGATCATTATTTTGTACATATGAACACTTTGTTTTTCCCTTCTATTGCTTAATAGTAGACATGTATCCTGAGTAGTGGTTTCTTATTTTTAAATAATTTCATTTAATATGTGATTAAAAAATTGTCTTTAGTCCTTGTATCTAATTATTTAAGAATTTCATTTTTAAATTTATTTTTCAAGTTATAAGAA
>NW_012150030.1:1985890-2004394 GCF_000956105.1 Propithecus coquereli | reverse complement strand
GGCACCACAAGAGCAGAACAGGATCCACTTGTCCTCGCCATCAAATTGGTACTAACTGATCAACACTAGGTTGATCACATGGCAGAAATACTCTCTAGGGATTAGGGGATGGGGGGGCAAATCTACAACTAAAGGACACGGGGAGCACTAAAGGGAGGGAAGCGCATGACTTTAACCCTCACTTGGGGGAGACAAAGACATAAAGTGTAACTATAATGTTTGTACCCTCACAATACCCTGGAATAAAAAAAAAAATAGCAAAAGTATTAGAATATCTATGCTTTTCTAGTCTATTACTTGTTACTTATATAATCAAGAACAAAATATGAAAGAGATTACATTCTATGGAAATAACACAGACCAGAACACAGGTGATTTGGGTTCAAGACTCAGATATCCAGCTAAATAGATATGTTCTTAGATAGTACTTAACTTCTCTGTGGCTTAGCATCCTTATTAATCCAATTAGTATAACTGCTAAAGAATTTTTGTCCGGATAAAGCAAGATGCTCAATGTGAAAAGCCTTTGACAAGGTTAAATGAGTCGTTCAAGGCAAATTACCACATAGCTACCAGTCTGTATCTATTACCTCCTTCAATAAAGAACTAACTCACTCTCTCTAACTCCAGCCTTGTAAGCAATCTCCTTACCACCAGAGTTCTTCTGTACTTATTGTGTATTTTATATCATGTGCTTATTTATAATTATAATAGCTTTAATTCAAGTTAAAGGTACAAAAGTAGAAAATATTGTGTAAGGTAAAAATCAAAGTAAACTTCCACAGGCCTGTTAGCACCAAACCAAACTAAATGTGTGCCCCCAAGTAATTTTTTAACTCCTCCAATAACCTGATTGAATGTTACACATCTAGAACATTCCACAACACCTACTCACACCAACAGAAACAATTAGCTAACACCTTCAGAATCATATTTTCAAGGATACACAATAGCATTATTTCGAGGAAGTAGGAGTTTATGGAGAACAAAAACTTCCCAGTTTCAGAAAAATCCCTGCCAGAAACAAAGCCCCATGAAAAGAAGAAATGAAAAAAAAAAATCTCCACTTTGGTCCTAGGAAGCCCACATTCTTCTACCTAACTTTCCCTAATACCTGATTGGAGCTGGGCCATGGTACAACCTTTCAACACAAAAGTCCAGAACTGTGCCTAGAACTCCAGATCAACGTGAGGCTAGGCACTTTGAGTGCCACACCTAGGCCAGTGAGGTAAGCCCTGTAGAGCTAGAGAACTCAACGTTAGCAGGCTTTTTCCTCTGCTGCCGTGGGAGGAGCTCTTCTAATCACCATTTTCCCCAAAACTCTTCTCCCTTGGCATCTAGGGAGTTCCTTTACACCTGGCACAGGTAAAACTGATTATAAACATGTCATAGCGTAAGTGAACCTTAGTTGATTGAGATATCATCCCTATCTTTCCCTAGAGTTTCTACTCTCAACACTTCATTGTCCCAGATTCACTTTTCCTTGGTTTTGAGGGACAGAAATGGTAGGAGGGAAAGTGAAGAGAAGAGATTGACATGTAGCTCGCCATCTCCACTGAGGATCCTACTGCAACAAGAGCATTATAGAGATGTTAAATCACTAGGTCACCATGGAGTGAGTTAGCATTGCAGTACCTCAATTATAATCATGGTGCCCTATTCTCGAGTTACTTCTCTAGCATGAGGGCATCTGCCAATGCTTTCCAAATTACCCAATCTTCCAGTGTAGGTACTCCTATTTCCCAGGGTATACCAATCATCCCTCACTATTATTACAGCATCTAGAGAGCACATAGTCAAGAGCTCAAGAACTTTGATCTCTTTCACAAGGCAGGAAGCTGTTTTTAGATAAAACAGCACATTCCGGTTAAAGTTAAATGTCCTCTTATGTGCATGCTGGGCATGCCCTTATCAAAGCACCTATCATAGCACTGTATTAAAATTATCCCACTTTTTCCAGCTAAATTGTAAATTCTTTGCAGATAGGTACCAAGTCTTGGTATATTTTTTAGGGCTATATGTCTGTATATATCTTCTGAATTGAATTGAGGAGAAGTGATTCTGGGAAATTATAAATTTCTGGGTTATCCTCACTATATTTTATATGATCAAAAGAGAAAATGCTCCTAAAAGCCTTTTTAATAAAAATTATAAGCGATTTTTAAACATGAATTTTCTAGGATATTGAATTTATAAATGTAAAAATAATTTATTCTTTAGTATTGCTGTCCTTAATCTTTTCAAAAATATGGACATATCTCAATCTCAATACATATTCAGATTCTAATTCTTTGACTTAGTCAATGTTGCTTTACTGAACTGCCATAAGATTTTCTTATTAAAATGAAAAATCTGATACTTCTCATTCATAAAAGAAATATGATAGTACAAAATAGGATTATAAAAGATTGTGGGCGCTTGGATAAGCAGTGGTTAGGAAGCAGAAATACATCATATTTTCTATATTAATCATGACTTAAAGAGATAATAAAGTCTTGAAACTAAGCAACTGAGTAATTGAGTAACAGAATAGAAATTGCTTTGAGTGAAAAAGCTAGTCATATCATTTTGGGTTTTAGACCATTAATCATGGAATATTCTTACTTATTGCTTTATATTAATTATAGAAGGTCTCCTGGTAATAAAAGCAACATAAATTTAGCTCTTTGTGATTCCTGATAGTCCCTTGATTTCAGAGTTGACAAATCTCCTTAGATTATAATGTTCTGTAAAATTGTTCACACATATAGAAATCAAATGCTATCCAAGTGTATTATCTCTCTGTTGGATATTATCTCTCTGCTCCAAACCACCCACTCAACCACAGATACACATAAAGAAATTATAGGCATACAAACATTATTTTCTTTCATATGATAGCCCTCCCTAGCTCTCTCTAAAGAGGCAGACAAGATTGGCTTTTGCGAAGAGCTCAGTATTACAGTTCATGCTGTATTTCTTTACTCATTCCACAACATTTATTGAATAGACACAAATGCCAGCTGCTTCTTTCATGGAAACTGCAGTCCAATGGGTATATCTCAACACTAGAGCTCATTGCACAAGTGCAACCTAAGCAAATTCAGATATTTTTCTTTAAGCACTCCACTTAGTAGAAGCCCATCTACTCATACATTTTGTAACACCCAGGTTCTCCATCAGAGAATCTAGGTCCTGAAGTCTGAAGTTCACTTGCAAATTACCTGAATAACCATATCCTTAAGCCTTCTTGTCCACAAGCACAGAAATACTCAGTTCCACCATCACCCTATCACCCTTCAGTCATGCTCTTTCTCTCCTGAAGGCTTTGGACTCTGTAGCCCATTCTCCATTCTTTTTATTCATTCATCCACATTAGGTTGCTAAACAAGATTGTTTTTCTCTTACTATGCTATAGGAAAATATTGAGACACTAACTCGAGGGAATAAACTCAGAAATGAAACTTCCTATGACAAGAGGAAGAAAAGAAAACAAAAGATGTCTGAGGACAAGCTAGTAGAGACATTAAATTCATATATTCTGTATTCCAAAGCCATGGTGATTTGTCTGGAAAAATAAGGATAAAATAAATGATGAATCTAACAAAAATGGGATTGATATTAATATTTCACAGAGGCAGAATGATCCACAGGGGATAAGAAATCTGGAAGAGATTTGGAAATAGAAACACAAGACAAGCAAATAGATGAATGGATCTACTGTCAGATGAGAAAACAGTGAAGGAAATCCGCAGATAGATGTCATTAAGAATAATAGGCCAGGAGTCGTGTCCCAGGCCTATAATCCTAGCACTTTGGGAGGCTGAGGCAGGAGGATCACTTGAGGCCAGGTGTTTGAGACCAGCCTAAGCAAGGGCAAGACCACATCTCTACAAAATAATAAAAATTAGCTGGGCATGGTGGTGCATGCCTGTCATCCCAGCTACTTGAGAGGCTGAGGCAAGAGGATAGCCAGAGCCCAGGTGTTTAGGGTTGCAATGAACTATTATGATGCCACTGCACTCTAGCCCAGGCAACAGAGCAAGACCCTGTCTCAAAAAAAAAAAAAAAAAAAAGAAGAAGAAGAAGCATTATAAGCTTGGTTTAAGAGATGGTATACACATAAAATTATTTATTAGTAATTGTCAATGATGCATTACATCAACTTTTCTCTATGATCAACACTGTTTTTATTAATTTGTATATGGTCAGAATTGTATATTAATTATGTCATTGGCATTATTTAGAGACACAGTGTATAAAGTTTTCTGGGCACTCACTCTTTAGAAGATATGAAATAACCTTGAAGGTGACCAAGAAAGCATCACTATAGGCTACAAGTCTCAGGAGACCCCTTTCTGCAGAGTTTACTCTCAGGTCAAAGAGGGCTCCTATCATCTCTTCACTTCACTGATTCCTACTTGACCTTGCTTATTATCCTAGGCCTTCTTTGAGTTAGATGTCCCTCCTAGGTACTCCTGCAAATCTTGTATTTCTCTTGTCACAGCACCAATTAAACCTTATGTTATTGGCTTATATTTCCTGCTAGATTGTAACTTGGGAGTGAAGCTGTCTTTTGCCATCTAATATAGGCCCAGATCTAGCAAAATCTCCAGAACATAGTAGGCAATCAATAAATATTTTCTGAAGCAATGACTGAATTCTTAGATAGGAGTGATGACTTATCAGAGAGTCAAAAATATCTAGTCTAAAAGAAATGTATTACTTCCTGATAGGTACTCCTGAAGAATCTTAAAGCAAATTAATGTCATGGACCCTAGGAAATGTATTCCTACTAGAAGTTTAGGCTTCTGGGAAGTAGGTATCCAACCAAATCATAGTCCCATTATGGCGACAAAGGAAGGCAGATAAGTTAGACCCATTCTTCTCCAAGCCTGATTCCTAGAGTCCAGCAGCTCATTTTATGTTGTCCATGACACCATGTTTCCTATACTTAGAATCCCTTCTAATGACTGCATTTTGATAAGACTAAAGTCTCTAATATGCAGATAAGATGGAGTTATATTAAAGGTTCCTCAACTTTAAAATATCAACTGCAATGCAATCCTGTTGCAATCGCTTCTAACTATACCATATCCATTTTATAAAGAGACAAGCTAGAAATAAATTAGAGTTTGGATCATTATTTTGTACATATGAACACTTTGTTTTTCCCTTCTATTGCTTAATAGTAGACATGTATCCTGAGTAGTGGTTTCTTATTTTTAAATAATTTCATTTAATATGTGATTAAAAAATTGTCTTTAGTCCTTGTATCTAATTATTTAAGAATTTCATTTTTAAATTTATTTTTCAAGTTATAAGAATAAATCTATCAAGTTTAAGGAAAAAGGAAGCAAGAATAGTAACAGAAAAAATGTTATTTATTGCATTTTAAATTTTTAGAGAACAAATGCTACTGAAATGGTTGGGACTATTTGATTGAGAGGGTATTTTGAATTGTGGTGGTGGGATTTTTTCCATTCTTTCATGCCCTTGCCCACAAGCAATCCAACAGTGGCTCAGTAGCCACAGCTAAGACGGCAATGGAGCCTAAATATCTAAGTGAGGGTAGGCTTCACCTTCAGTCAGGGAAGCTGTGGTTCAACCGGGGTAAGGCAACTCCTGTCCAACCTCTTCTATCCCCTTGTTGCTTTGCACCAGATGTGGATAAAGTCACAGGAAATGTGTGGCAGGGTGAAGTAAATAAAGACCCAGCTTTCTGGCCAGGTGACTAAAAAAAGGGAGCCCCAGGAAGGTACAAAAAAGAGTGTAGAGAGTGAGGAGTGTGGGAAAGTAATACCATAAACTGTTCATGAATTCCTGTGCAACACCCCTCCAGCTGCATATGTGTGCATGTGACCCCAAATAGCATACCAATGACTCTGAGAACTGAGCCATTATTTAGACCACTGCCCAGGTCCCATACTGGCTACTGTGAGTGATACATATACAAGAAGTCCTTTGAAAACAGAACTGACATTAAAACCACAACTTTGTGGCCTGAATCCAATTTATCAATTGCTCGTTAAAACAAAACAAAAAATGAATATTTTTCATATGATTTAAACAAGACCCAGACTCATAATATTAAAAATACCTAGGATATAATCTAAAATTACTTGGCATATGATGAATCAGAAAAATCTCAACTCACATGGGGAAAGACAATCAAAGGTGTCAATGCTGAGACGACACAGATGGAATTATTTGCCAAAGACATTAAAGCAGCTATTATAAAAATGCTGTAACAAGGGTAAACGATCTTGAAATAATGGAAACAGAAAACATTGAAATATATATGTAAAGAAGAAAGTGGAAATTTTAGAACTGAAAAATGCAATAACAAATTTAAAATCTTACTGGATGGGCTCAGTAGCAGAATAGAGATGACAAAGAAAAGATTAGTGATCTTGAAGATAGAGCAATAGAGATTATAGCAGTCCCCTCTTACCTGTGGTTTCACTTATTATGGTTTCAGTTACCTGAGGTCAACTGAGGTTTGAAAAATTAAATGGAAAATTTCAGAAATAAGTAATTCATATGTTTAAATTGTGCACTGTTTTGAGTAGCTTGATGAAATTTCACTCCATCTCGCTCTATCCCACCTAGGCCACGAATCATCCTTTTGACCAGTGTATCCACACTGTATACACTACCCACCTGTTAATCACTTACTAGCCATAATGGTTACCAGATCAACTATTGTGGTATTGCAGTGCTTGTGTTCAGGTAACCCTTATTTTACTTAATAATGGCCCCAAAGCATAAGAGTAGAGATGCTGACAATTCAGATATGCCAAAGAGAAGCCTTAAAGTCTTTCCTTTAAATGAAAAGGAGAACATTCTCATCTTAATAAGGAAAAAAAAAAAAATCGTATGCTGAGGTTACTAAAGTCTATGGTAAGAATGAATCCTCTGCCCACAAAATTGTGAAGAAGGAAAATAAAATGTGTGCATAGTCTACATAAGGTTCAGTACTGTTGGTGGTTTTAGGCCTCCATTAGGGTTCTTGAAATATATCCTCTGTGGATATATATGATCTGATAAACAGAGAAAAAAGGATTGAAAAAATTAAATACAGCCTGTTATTAAACCTGTGGTGCAATAACAATAGAACTAATATTGTGGTTTAGTCCCAGAAGGAGACAAGAAATAATATGTTGATTTAAAAAAAAAATTGAAGAGATAATGGCTGAAAACTACCCAAATTTGGAAAAAAAGACATAAAGCTACAGATTCAAAAAATTTAGCAAGCCTAAACAGAAAAATAAACAAAAAAACTATGCCCAGAGCCATCATAATCCAACTGCTGAAAACTACAGACAAAGAAAATATCATGAAAGCAGCCACAGAAAAATGATGTGTTACTTACAGGGAAACATTTATTCAAATGACTGCAGCTGTCTCATTGAGGCCAGAAGGAAGTGGAACAACATTTATAAAGTGCTGAAAGAAAATAATTTTCAACCCAGAATTCTATATCCATTGGAAATATCTGTAAGGAATAAAGATGAAATATTCTCAGATGGAGGTAAATAAACTAAGAGAATTTGTTGCCAAAAGAATTGTTAAAGGAACTTCTTCTGACAGAAGGGAAATAATACTTAAAAGATACCTGTAGCATCAAGAATGAGGAAGGAACAGCAGAAATGGTGACTCTCTTGGAAAATATATTAATAATAGACTCTTCTTGTCCTCTATAATTCTTTAAAATCTGTTTGATCTTTCAAAGCAAAAATGATAACATTCTCTGATGGGCTTTCGACATATGTAGGTACAATGCACAAGATAATGGCGACAGAAGAGGGGGGAGCTATGTGGTAGAAAGGCAATTGGCTGCTTCATGGAGGATAAGCTATAGGAGACAAGAGTAGATGTAGGGACTGCAATTGCAATGTGCTGTCTACAAGAAAATGATTTTTAAGGGCAGAAACAAGAACAATCAGGGACAGAGAGTTGAGAGTTGTGTAAGGTTAAATCCTTTGCATATGAGCATCCTCATGATCAGACCCATGCTTATCTCTACAACTTCATATCTCTCTTCCTTTCTTTGCACTGTATACCCTAGTCATATGAAAATTACTTGCAATTCTGCATATTAATATGTTCCATATTTACATCCTCCTTGACTCTGCATATGGTGCTGTTTCTTATGAAATTTTATTTCTTCCTTTCACCAACCACCTGGATAACTACAATTCGTTTGTCAAGATTAGCTCAGGCATTTCCTTCTCACATAATTGGAAAAGTCAGGTCTCCCAAAATTAGGTTTTATACCTTTCCTGTGCATTCCACATACAGTTGCCATGGTGCTTAAGAAAATACATTGTCAGTTTACTTACTTCAATATTTAAATAATACATGAACTTATTGCTCAATAGAAAATTCAAACAATATAAAAACAGTTATAGATACAAAGAATAAAAAATTTTACATGGACTATACATTTACTCCATGTACCCTTCACTTTCTCTAGGTTAGTGGGTGTTCATCCAGTTTTTGTACTATAAATCCTTTCTCTCATGCTTATATTTCAGTGGGTAAAAACAGATCATGTAAAAATCAATATATGTTGATGCTGATAAGATCTGAGAAGAAAAATAAAGCAGAATAAATAAAGGGACTAAGAGGGAGTAAGATTTATAATCATTCCAAAACAGTGTCCCTTTTGCCGCACTCTGCCTTTCATGTCATATTATCCTCTGTGTGCAAAAACTGGAATATATTATTTAACCAAATTTCCCTGATTATTGGTGAGTGCATATTTTCATATGTTAATTGACCATGCAACTGTCAGTTTACCTGATTATTCCACTCAACAGACCATAAGCTCTTTGCAGCCAATAATTGTATGTTTTATAACCCTGGATCCTAGCATTGTCCCTGGCATAAAGTAGGCTGAACAAATGACAATATAAGGAGCATTTTTTGTATGTATGTGTGTGTGTACCTAAACAAGAGTTCTCTTAAATCAATGCATCACAAGAACAATTTGAAAATAAACAAATTTAAAATCAATACAAATCAGTAAAAAAAAAATGCATTTAAAATTACCTCTAATATATTAATGGCTTGATACCATTATTAGAATGATCTTAACTAATGTATTAAATTAAATGCCCAAATGTAAAAGTACTTTTATGAACAATGTTTAATGACTCAGCAGAACAAAATCAAACCCAGAAAAATGAGAAAAATGTTTTTCAAAACACATTTTTAAAACTTAATTACAGTCACTGCTAACTAAATTATGTTCTGGCATTTGGCAAATTTATTATAAATAACTGGAACTGGAAGAATCTTAGACAAATACTTTAACTCTTTTATTTTACAGATGAGAAAATTAAGGAACAAGGAAGTGACTAGCTAATTAATGCAGAGCCAGGAGAGGAATCAATATTCCTTAACTCCTTCCCAGAGCAGTGCTCTTTATAGTACACTACCAAGCCTTTTATAGATACAATAAATTCTAAACTTATGAATGGATTGTATTTTAAAAATTCATTTATGAATCATTTGTGGCTAAAACTGAGAATTCATTTTTCCCCTAATTTTTAAAATTTGGTTGAATTCCTAAATTGGTCCCCAAATATAGGTGCTCTAAGGAATCGTCTTTAATGCAACAGTCCGCACAATGAGGAAGAATTAAAGTTAAGGAAGGGCTATTTTTATGTGTTGGTCCACGAACCCTTCAGGTTCAGCTCCACAAACATGCCACTAATGATTCTTGTTGTAACTAAAAATGCAGGATGACTCTCTAATCACCTATGACTGTGATTCTACAACATTTTCCTGACTTTCATATTCCAACCTCGTAAGAATTATATTTTGGGATTTTTTTCCCCCTGTACTTATGGTATCTGCAAGACATTTTGTAGTTGCTAGCCATTCTCAGCTGTGTGCCAACCTGACTCCAAAACCTTTCTATAGGAGCTGGAAAGACTTTTATTAAATATGACAGATTCAACATACTCAGCTTAAGTCCAACCCACATTGACTATCCAGGGGACCTAAATATTTATATTATCTTAAGGCAATCCAGGTCTACCCCATAACTGAGAGTTAGTGTGAGTGTCTCCCTTAACTCATGGGCAATATGTAAAAGGGGAGGAAGATCTAAGAAAAATCTAGGTATTATAAGGTAAATGAATGCTGTATAATCAATCAATAAATGTCCACCACACTAAGAAAAAATGTTCCTTGTTCTATGAACTTCCTACCAGACAAAGGGTCATTTCCAGATTTCACAGTAGTCTTTTCTCAACAAAAATTTCACAAACTGTCCCCTCCTCTATAAATGCCCTTCTACTAATGTCATAGTCATACCCTGAGTTTACCAGATTTCTCATGTACACACTATAGACTAGTCAAAGAATTTTTTCTGATTTGTGAATATAAACATATATGCACTTATACATACCTATGTCTTAGACCTGCATAACTGTACAGCTAAAGGCCATCTGCTTTTTAATAATCTTTATTGAAAAACAAAAATCACATTAAACAAGGGTAAACCCAGACATTTGATAGTTCCATATTACATAGCATTTTTCATGTATACTGACTGAAATTCATTAATGAATTTTACTCCCTGCGGAAGTGTTCTGACTAAGCAAACTTAAAAGAGAATAAAGAATTGGCATTAGAGTTCAAAGAAAAGTAGAAGACTAAAAAAATGACATATGATATGAAGAGTAGCATTCCCTACAGCCTCCTCCCTAACTTCTACCTCTCTGCCAGAAGAGACAAAAGATAAAGAAAAAAAAGCAAAAGTAGACAGAATAAAGAAAGATGTAAGAGGAAACTACTGCATGTGAATGACTATAGTGAAAAAACTAAAGCTCTGTATTAACTGTGGAATATAATTTATAAAACTGCATTACTTTTATTATCATGCACTAAACACACACACAAATTGGAATTATTCAGAGATAAGATCTCCAAGGGGACCTAAACATAATAATATTTAAGTATAGTAAAACCCAACCAAAAGAAAATTAAAAAGTACTTAATTAAAATTTTTCCCACCTGATTTTTAATAACACATTGTTAACCATTAACAAGACACCAAACGAAGTGATTTATTGTAAGAAAGATTTTCAACAATAATATTGGAACCAGTACTTTCTTGGTTAAACAGAAATTCTGATTAGCTATATACACCCAAGTATATTTTTTAAAAAATTTCGAATTTAAACATGATATATGAGGGCTGTCCAGAAAGTATCCAGCCATTGTTAATATAACAAGAACTGTTTGCGCGACATCGAGGTAACCTGGTAGCCAAGGAGAGTGGACTGGGATGCACATGCATGAACAATGACTTCATTGTACTAGTCAGTGGGGCACTAGACACCGTTGAGTGAGCATGTGTACTGTGTGTCCATCTCATTCAAAATGAGTGAGCAGAGCAATGAATCTGTACCAAATTTTGCATTAAGCTTGAACATTCCTCTGCAGGAACTATTCGGATGATTCAGAAGGCTTTCAGGGACGATGCAATGAGTGCTACTAAAATAAAAGTGTGGCAGAAACGCTTCAAAAATGGTCGACAATCTGTTGAAAGTGATCCATGTTCTGGAAGGCCTGCAACAAGCAGAACACCTGCGAATGTTGAACGTGTACAAGTTAAGTTAAGAGATGCTGGGAGAACTACGTGAGTTCCCAAGGTGCCTACTTTGAAGGGGACTGAGGTGTCATTGTCCTATGTACAATGTTTCTTGTATCTTGTATTGTTTTCAATAAATGTCTCTATTTTTCCTATTACATGGCTGGATACTTTCCAGACAGATCTTGTATAGATGTGGGAATATAGAGATATAATTAGGACGGTTAAACAGTCTCTTTTCAGAGATTAATTTGAACTCTAAAATGCAATATTTCCTTTGAAAAGATCTTAGATACCGGTATTAGTGTTTAAAAGTATTTTGAATGTCCTATCTCTGAAGACTTCTAAATGGGCCATGGTGTAGGCACAATCAAGTTCAACTCAGTACACTCATGTGCTACTACAGAGAGCCCCAAGGACAGTCTGGTAAAGATTTAACATGAACGTTCAGTCCAGTGCTTTGAATCCATTTCTATCAGTTCTTACCGTAACTAATGAGACCCCAACAGCCAAAATGGTGAAGCAGATGGAGAGCAAGTATCCTTTTCAGGAAGACTTGGACAATGCAGGAGATAAATTTGTAGCAGTTGACTTGTTGGTCAGGTGTTGCAGGCCTTGCAAAATGATCAAGTCTTTCTTTCATTCCTTCTCTGAAAAGAATGGGTATTCCAACATGGTGTTACTTGAAGTGGATATGGATGATTGTCAGAATGTTGCTTCAGAGTGTGAAGTCAAATGCATGTCAACCTTCTATTTTTTAAAAAAGGGACAAAAGGTGGGTGAATTTTCTGGAGCTAATAAGGAAAAGCTGGAAGCTACCGTTAATGAATTAATCTAATCATGTTTTCTGAAAACATAATCAGCCATTTGCTGTTTAAAATTTGTAGTTTTTTATTTACAAAAAGTATGAAGTATGGAGACTCAAATGCCATCTGATTAAAAATGAGAATAAAATATTAATTCTACCATTAAAAAAAGATCTAATATACAATTACATGAAAGCATTCACATAAACCACAAGAGGAAAGGTGGAATGTGATTCACCATCACCTTTTTACTGTTCTCCCATATACGAATGAGGTTTCTTAGAATCATCATTTATCATCATTACATTGCAATTTTTATTATCTTAGCTATCCTTAATCAGCCAAATTGCAAATTCCTGCTTCTCCTTCTTGTTTCCAATAAACCTTGGCTATGAAGCCTTTCCAATCTCTCTTGAACAGATGTGAGTCCTTCTTTCTCCTATGCTCCCACAGCATTTTGAACACACCTACATTATTGCATTTTTAATTGTTTCTTTGCATGACCATTTCCAAATTAAGTTTTAATCTCCTAGAGGAAAATATTCTATTATTTTGCCAAAGTAACTTCCACTTTGTTGGAGTTAAATATATACTTGTCAAATGAATGAATGATCAATCAAAACTCTGTATCAAAGAGTAATTTTTCAATAAATTATATAACATAGAGTAAGAATTAAGATAGCAAAACAGCTTTTCTTTCACATTTTTCATTCCCACACTCCCTGTATTGCTACGGAAAAGGGCTATCATTGCTTTTTTCTTTTATTTTTTAATACAAAGGAGAATGTATTTCCTGCCCCAATCAAAGGCCAGCCTCTCCACTTCTATTCCATTCCCTCTCAGTTTCTCACATAGTTCGTTCCCACAATTATCCCCTCTCATGTATCATCAGTTATTCTCTTAAGTATTCCCATCAGCTTACATGGGCTAGTACCTTTATCTTAAATTTTTTTAATATAAATAAAACAAATAAAAATAAACCCCTCTTGCCCTCATATCCTCTTCTAGCTACTTTCTCATGTCTCAGATCCCCTTCACAGCAAAACTTCTTGAACTTTATCATGGTATCTGCTTTAACTTTCTGACTCCCATTCTCTTGTCAACTCACTGCAATTAACTTAATAATGCTCACCTGGACACTATAACCCATGCCCTATGGCTTAACAATGATAGCCAATCACTAATCAATGTTATATCTGTAAACAAATGAGAATTCTTGACAAACAACTTTGTCCACTCCCTGTGGACAGCCCACTCCCTGTCTCCCTTTTTTTGCCTTTAAAAATCCACTTGTAACTGTGGCCAATGGGAGTGTATATTTAGGGCAACTTGAATCAATGCTCCTGGGTTACAATGCTCAAGGTAGTCCCAAATGAACTCTACTTTGTTAATTTTGCCTTAGCTTCTTCCTTTTAGGTCAACAAAGGGAAATAGGCTGCAAAAGAAAAGAAAAAGGAAAATCCTAGGACGATGTGTCATAAAGCCAAACAAGAAAGGGTTAACACCATTTTGTAACATCAATCACTCTGCTACTTGTCCTTAACATAAATGGGAAATTGAGTTGACTGTTCCTGTTTACCAAGGGTTTTTTGAAAATTCCTACCCACTGGTCCTACTTAGAAAATAGAGGTATTTCCATCTAAATTATCCAAATGCCATATTTACGGAAAACTCCGCAGACCATTACACTACCCATCCCTAGAACATTTTTCCTTACCTCTTTCTTGTAACTAAGTCCTATCCTCTCAAATTGCTGTTTAATTTCAGAATGGATTCTTCCACAGCTTCAAATCACTCAAGCAATCTCAGTCGGCTGTGCCAAGGGATTCCCAGCATCAAATAGCTTCAGACTGGGGACTGAGCATTTATTAAAAGTATGTAGTCTGAGCCAAGAGGACCTGAGACTGTGCAAGTTTCTTCAATGCTTGGAATTTATCTTAGTTTCTGTCATTTGAAAAATGGCATTTGTTGCAGATTTATTTTCTACGATCCCAGTAAAGTTTTAAGTGTATAATCACGATTTAAACATCACCAGGATTCTTACAAAGATAGGGTGGTAGGGAAGCAATTTGGTAAGCTTTACACAATCTTTTTCAAGCCCCATGTTGTATGTACTTAAGAAAATCTACTTATGCTCCACTTTTACTACCCAATTTAGGAGGGTCTGAACCTACCTTTTTTTTGCACTTGGGAAATCGGAATCATGGCCCTGCTAAGATGACAGAGGAAAGAGACAAAAAGAAAGAGAGAGAGAGGGAGAAACTTCGACACACCCCCACGAGGCTGCTTGCTTTATATGCTAACACTGCTGAAGATCCTGTAGGGCGAGGCAGAAAAGCCGGTTTTTCTTTTTTCTTTTCAAATTTCAAATTCCCTGAAACCAAAGGCTGGACTCCAAACAATCTGGTTTGGAACTAAACTGCCTCCCGCTTTCCCAGCATTGAAAAATAACTCGGCCTCGCCGCGCACCTCAGGAGGAAGAAACAGCTCCAGGGAAGCCGGGTGAAGCCCAGTGCTTGGCCCACCCGCACGGCCCCAGCCCACGCCAGCCGGTGCCAGCCTCCGCTGCCCAGCCACGCCCCGCAGTCTCCTGGGCCCCCGCGGGCTCCGGTTCTGACCGCGCCCCCTGAGTCACGTGACCTAGCCGCGCGACCAATCAGCGCAGTCCTATGGAGTATTCAAATCCGCGGCGGTGCCGACGGTTGTGGGGCGACACGGCTCTGCCAGTGTTGCGGGACCCGAGTGTCGTCTTCTGCCGCCATGGACCCCGCCGTGCACTGACAGGCCTATGGAGAGTCGGGGTGTGCCTCCCGGGCCTTACCGGGCCACCAAGTTGGTAAGACAGAGCAGATCGATGAGACTGGTCAGCGGGCTGGCGGTGGCCACCCCTTTTACGTGAGACCGTTCGTAGTTTTACCCTGGGCGCAAGACGGGTCCCAGTCCCCTAGGTTCGCTGAAAGGCCGGGGAGGGGAATGAACTGGGATCGGACCCTTGCCGGACACGCCTCTCCCCCTGCTCTGAGGGTCTGGGCCTTTGCTCCGGGCTCTCCGGGACCACAGACCCAAATGGAAGGGCTCCGGAAGGCCACATCCTACTACTCTTTATTGGGCGACTCCTGTGCCTGGGGCGTCATAGAATATTCCTATTTCGGCCGCTTCCCACGCCTGATTTTCTACCACCAATCCCCTTCCTTTCAGAATTAGAGAACAATTGAGAATGAGTTCCAACGCTTTGTAGGGTTAGGCTGGGGGCAAGCCAGAATGTGACAGTTTCGTTTATTGGGTCCGTAGAATTTGATGCAGGATGTACTGGTGGAATAGCAGTAGGAAATAGCTGCCTGTTTCCAAACAGTACTTTTAAGGACCCGTCAGTAACCACTGTTGGTGCTCACTGGATTTGTATGCACCGTGCTCTTATATAGTGTTTTGTGCATTGGGATCTTCAATCCTTAAGATGCTGTGCTTCTGGTTATGTGACAGACATTAAGAGAGTCACTTTTGTGAGCCTCAAGTTTCCACATTGGTAAAGTAGGGCTAATACATGCCCGCCAAGTATCTGCTTGTGAAAGAGTATTGGGATCTATAGAATAATAGCAGGCAAGTTATCCTCAGGAAATTCTTTAGGTGGGCATGTATTACTAGCCTACTTTACCAGTGTGGAAACTGAGGCTCATAGAAGTCAACTGACTCTTCTAAAGTCATAAACAGTAAATGGCAGAGCTGGAAGAATTCAGATCTTCCTGGTACAGTTGACTTGGATTCTGCTGCTCAGCAAGTTATATTAATCAATATAAAGGACAGAATTTAGAACAGGCAGGAACTCTAATCATATAGTCCTGTCACATTATTTAAAAAGTCATTAAATTAGATGAAAATAATACAAGCACCTGAAAAAGAAAACTTAACGCTTACTAGTATTAAATCATTTTATCATTACAACAAGCCCATTGTTGTAATGGGTTTACATGAGGTAGGTACCATTGTCCTCATTTTATGGTTAAGGAGATCGAGGCATAGAGATTAAAGTAAGGCTGAAACGGTCATAAACAATAAGTGGTAGAGCTAAAGCTGGGAAAACAACCCTAGTAGCCAGACTCCAGAGCCAACTCTTAAAACTAGTACACAATGCTGCATCTCAGAAAAGTTATTCTGTAATCTCCTTTAGGACAGAGACCCCATCTGTCATTTTTATTACTGTTTTTCCAAGCCAGTACATAGTGGGCAGCTCAATGTAAGTTTCTTGAATAAATAAATATATAAAATGGGAAGATGTGGGAAGAAAAGAATACAGTCATCATGTTGTCAACCCTTAAATTCCGTGTTTTGATACCAGGACCACATAGGAAAGATAAGTGGTAACATAGCCGATAGTGGCATAACTGGGATTACAAATTAGATTTCTTGACCTCTAACATAGTATTTTTTTTTTTTGATTCAAAAATATGATGTTTATTCTATACCACCATCGCCTCCACGCTTTACAGTTAGAGCTGTCACAAACTTAAAAGTTTGGCTGATTTGAGGACAGTTTGGAAAATATCAATATCTTTTTAAAATGTAGATATGTCACAGGTCATTAAATATGCAATGGATTTACAGCTTAGTGTTCTATGTTCACTGTAGGAATCTTAACAAAAGAGATACTTTAATAATTACATAAGTCATTTTGGTATTAAAGGTCTTTTACAAGTAAAACTACTATTTAAGAATTTTTGTGATATAATCAGATGTGAATTAAAGAATTGTCTTTGCCTAATGTATTTCATTATTTTTTGTAAAGAAAAAAAATAATGTTGCTCTGGCTGATCTTGAACTCCTGGACCCAAGTGATCTTTCCACCTTAGCCTCCAAAAGTTTTGGGATTACAGGTGTGAGCCACCATGTTCAGCTGTCTAATGTATTTCCGATCAGTAAGAGATTGCATTTTTGTTTAATTTTTTTAAAATATTTTCCCCTTTTTTTACAGTGGAATGAAGTCACCACATCTTTTCGAACAGGAATGCCTCTAAGAAAACATAGACAACACTTTAAAAAATATGGCAATTGTTTCACAGCAGGAGAAGCAGTGGATTGGCTTTATGACCTATTAAGAA
Source organism: Propithecus coquereli (assembly GCF_000956105.1). Lineage (NCBI taxonomy): Eukaryota > Metazoa > Chordata > Mammalia > Primates > Indriidae > Propithecus > Propithecus coquereli. The sequence goes on along the minus strand of NW_012150030.1, from coordinate 1,986,905 downwards.
ATAATAGCAATTTTGGTCCTGAAGTTACAAGGCAACAGACTATCCAACTGTTGAGAAAATTTCTTAAGAATCACGTAATTGAAGATATCAAAGGCAGATGGGGATCAGAAAATCTTGATGACAACAATCAGCTATTCAGGTACTGAGTGGATATGTATTGGCAAAACTGAATTACAGTAAAGTTTTATCTCTACTTTCATTGTACTTTTATAAAACAGCAGCTTTTCAAAAGAAGTAATAGTTTATTTAGAAAATTGTTACTGCTCTTCATCCAATTAAAACCATTTAGGAAAATTATAAAGTGAAATTTAATTGCTATAAAATTCAAGCTTTTTAAATGTTAAGATAGTGTATATAATGAAGTAGGGAATTGGGAGGGAAACAGTGAGATATTATTACTTCTGCATATTCGGAAAGCTTTATAACATTTCAAGGACAGCATTACTGACTTTTACTTTCATACATTATAGAATTATACGACAAGTTCACAGGTCCTTGCCTTCAAATAACGTAATTTAATATAACCTAAGAATACATGTGATAATAGCAAACTTTAAAATATGTAACAAATAATAGAAGAAATATAGGTTAAAGAAAATATTTATTAAGCAGTTGTCATGTACCAGAAACTCTGCTTTATGATTCACATGTTTTCTTATTTAATCCCTAAAATAACCAAGCATGGTAGATATTAGTCCCTTTTTACAGATGAGGAACGGAGACCATTCTTCAACAAATCTTAATCTGTCTGCCTGAAATATCCTTGTGCCTTGAAGCAGTCTACTCATTTGTCAGACTAGTAAATTTACAAATTTCTTCTAATCTCAGCTCCTTTGAAACCTCCATGGAGCCCTTCTGACTCCCTGAGGCCAGCACAAAATACCTAGAAATAAATTTTACCAAAAATGTGTAAAAGGCCGGGCGCGGTGGCTCAGGCCTATAATCCTAGCTCTCTGGGAGGCCGAGGCGGGCGGATTGTTTGAGCCCAGGAGTTCGAGACCAGCCTGAGCAAGAG
>NW_012150030.1:1980216-1984655 GCF_000956105.1 Propithecus coquereli | reverse complement strand
TTGGTAATGTCAATAAATGAGGTTCTTTTGTGATTTTTAAGATAGGCTCTAAAAGTTTGTTTCTGATCTTATATTTTTTAATTGCTCATTATTTTTAAACCAGATTTCCTACAACTTCTCCACTTAAAACTCTTCCACGAAGGCATCCAGAATTGAGAAAAAACAGCATAGAGAACTTTTCCAAAGATAAAGATAGTATTTTTAAATTACGAAACTTATCTCGTAGAACTCCTAAAAAGCATGGATTACGTTTCTCTCAGGTAAAACATCCTTTTACTAGTCACTAGTTTAAATATAATTACCATGTGCTTAATAATAGAATCATTAAAAGTAGGTGATATATTAATATTTAAAGACAATAGTGAAATCTCCTAACCTATATTACATTCTAATAGTGTATGTGTATAATTGTTTGGAACCCATAGAAACTATGATAAAAATGGTAGTAAGACATATTTGAAAATGGTATATAAATACCATTATATAAATATATAAATAATTCCAGTGTGTTTTGTTTTAGATCGATTTGAAAATATTGTGGATAGTCGCAAAACCAAAATCTCCATTACCATATGTTATATTATTTCTTCAGAAAACACTTACCTTATAACTGATGGACTACATTAATAGATTGGACAGATATTAATAGAATTACTAAGTATTAGCAGTGGTGTCTGTTCAATATTTTCTTAGTTTGAGCATAACAGATTTAACCAAAATAATTCTTGTTTCAGGAAAATACAGAGAAAATAAAGCACGCAATAATCAACGAAGATCAAGAAAATTTAGTTGATGATAGAGAAATAAGCCAGGAAGATGTTGAAGAAGTGTGGCGCTGCATTATTCTGATCTAGTAAGATAAAAATAAGTTTAATAAAGTTCCTGAAATGTTTCAATTATTAATTTGACATTTTGATCAAAATATGCAAATGAATAAGAACAGATTAATTCTCAAAGCTTAGAATTTATATATGTTTCTTAATTTATGCTCTCGCTATAACTCTAGTATAGTGGAAATAGAATGTTTCAGTGTGATTTGCTTTTTTCTCTGTATCAACATTATGGCCATAGTTTGGGGTATATACTAAAATCCTTCAAAAGGTATTGAGATAAATATATTTGAAAGTGGATACTAAATATAAACCTTAGAAGTTTGGTTTAAAGAAAAATAAAATATTCTGATGGCTTTGTTTGTTAGCCAGTCATACTCATTAGTATGTATGATCTATCCTGCTTATTTTATGAAGAAAAAAAGATTTTATATTCTTTCTCCTATTTAGCCTGCAAACTATTTTAGGTGTGCCATCGCTAGAAGAAGTCATAAATCCAAGACAAGTAATTCCTCAATATATAATGTACAACATGGCCAATACAAGTAAACATGGAGTTGTCGTACTACAAGACAAATCAGGTTGGTATTAATAAAAGAAATTGGAATTTTTTCATACTTGCTAACTAAGGTTACAGCTATAAGGGGGTGCAGAGAGGCCCAAATGTAGAAAGTAAAATACTTTCATTGAGGGGGAGCATCAGAGGATGTATTGTTTTATCGTAATAGGTACTTTAGTAATAACAGTGAAATAAATTTTAGGTGAGTATTATTCATGCTATTGTAAGAAATATTTTAGCTGCTAAGGTAGATTCATGCGTGATTTTAACAAAATGACAGGGTTAAACATTGAAAAGGTATACAAGTATAATAAAAACTATTGATTAACCACATTTTTATTGGGAGCCTACAACATGTCAGGCATTGTGTTAAAGATTTAGTGATAAACAAGACAGAACATGAAGGTCCATGCCTTCATGAGGCTTACATGACCAGTTACATACAGATTTATAGGGGTCAAAACATATATATGCAAAACCACAGTAACACACAATAAAACAAGCCCAGACTCTCAAGATGAGAATTCTAAAGGGCACTGGCTTTTTTGTATTTTGTATATTTATATTTATATTTATATTTATATTTATATTGATTTAAGATATAGGTAGGAAAATCAGAGAATTCAATCTAGATACATTTCTTATAATCTAAGCTTTTTAATGTATCAATAAATCTCTCAGAATGTTCACTCAATTTTTTGTAATAAATTACTATCTATAGAATTAACTGACATGTACTTTGGGTTTCTTTCTATGGGCAAGAACTTTGAGTTTTTAATTGCAGGAACAATATGTAAATGTCAAAACTGACGAGTTTGCTATGTGGCATATGCACGTGGCTTCAGACCAGTCCCTTCTTCCATTACCTAAAATAACATACTTAATAGTATGTGCTCTCATTTAAGATTTCCATTCTCTGTAACCATAAACTTTTCAAACCAAGTATATTCATGGTTTAGGTGTTTGTGTCAAAAAACTGCAGGTTAGCAGCAATTGAAAGACTTCAAGCAAGCCCTGCTGTAAAAGCACCCTAACATTCAGATAGTTCATTTCAATCATAGGTCTCACCCAAATCAGTAATATTCAAATAGCGTAGCAATAGACAGGACAGAAACAGGGACGAAGAGAAGATAAAAATGAATGTTGAGTTCATATCTGAACACTCCCTGAAAATAATTAATCCTTGATTTCGAGTTAACTAATTGTTTTATGTAATGTGAATAGAGTCAAACTCAAGATCTCTATAACTTTTTCAAACTTTTATATTTTAAAATACTGACTTGACCCTATGTCTTATTAAACATGTAACAGTTTTTAATCCTAGTAATACACATGTGTGAATACATGTATGTATGTATATATAATTACATGTAAATATGAAATTTTAAAATATATTACCATAGAAGTTGTGTGATTTACTAAACAATATTAATTTTTTTTGTGTGTAGATGACCTTCCTCACTGGGTATTATCTGCCATGAAGTGCCTAGCAAATTGTAAGTTAAACAAAATATATGTGTATATATGTTTTATATTGATATTATTTAACAAAAAAACAAAAATTTTTTAAATAATTTATAAAAGTCTTGATAAAATTAAAGTATATTATTTCTCTTGATGTTTAAATGAAAGTCGAGTAAAACTGATTACATTATGGAGGACTTAACTTTTTCTATGTAGAAGATAATTTTTTAATTTAAGCCCATCATATATGGCTCAGTTCACATAAATCATAAAATCATAAGCTAGAGGATCTCAAAGGATTTTTAGGTAAAATCTACACTAATTGCCTCAGTAAGGTACAGAGTTCATGTGACAGCTTGTAAGTGGAAAAGTTTCAACCAGAAATGAAGTCTCACAAAGCCCATTTCTGCCTCTTTGCCATCGTACATGGTTTCAACATTCAAGTTGCTTTATAACATGCTTCTATTCCACTAATGGACGTTGATGTTTATGAAAAAAAAGATCATTTTTTACTAATTAGCAAATTTTTTTTAGCATTTCATTGATCAAGCTTTTCCATAGTGATCAGTGATAATTGATTTTTATAACTTAAGATGCCAGTTCAAGTGCAAAACCCTAATTGCTTTCAAAAATAATTTTTAAAATGTACAAAGGAATAGTTTTCTAAATCATCAAATGGTAAATTATATTTTAATAATTTTAGTTACAAATATAGTTTTCTGGTTCTTAGAAAATTAGTATTTTCTAAAATACTAATGGGGTTTTATTAAATGTTCAGGATACATTTATATTCCTTTGTTGTCCACTGGGTGTCAATATGACAAAATGGCATAGAACAAATAGTGATAAAATCAATAATGTAAGTTTACAGAAATGTTTTATGTATCAAATTAAGGAAAAGATCTTGGTCATAAGCTTAAGACTTTTGAATTTCTCTTTCTACCTTTTCTAACTGCCCTTCTCTTTCTTTCTTTGGCTCATGGTTAGCAATTCATATAAGCGTACTGTACAGGGATTTCTCTGACATCCTGTCTTTAGGGATTTGTGTCTTCCCAGTTCGTGATACACCTGAATGATACCAAATATATAACTTACTGGATTCAAATTTAACAACAACAATGTATTTAGCCAGAGGTAGTATTAAGACTTTTACTTTACTTGCTATTCAATCCCCCATAGTACTCCTGTGAGGTGTAGGAATCAGTAATCAGTATACCATCCCCAATTTTTTTTCCAGTGGAGAAAGCTAAGCCTTAGAGAGTTTTCTGTTAATAGAAAGGAATTAGAGCTCAAACCTAGATTCTCTAAGTTCTATAATTTTAATTGCAGTAAAACATATATTTTCTGTCTTAGAAAACTTTCTAATGATTATCAAATCTTTTATTCTACATACTGAGAATGTTTCTTATATCCTTATAAAACTATTTTGTACTACATAAAACCCATAGTAGCCTTTAACACATTGACTGCTACACTAGAAAAAAAATATTTTACTTGCGGCCATGCTGTTTTATTATGAAAATAGAATAAAAACTTCAAAAACAAATGATCTTTCTAATTTAATGAAAAATTTGTTATTTTTTTGT
>NW_012150030.1:1953164-1978871 GCF_000956105.1 Propithecus coquereli | reverse complement strand
ATATTACGAATTATTTGTGAACATTTTGGGTATGTATGGATTTTAATTATTTAAATTTATTAAAGTTTTCAAGTTTCTCATAACTTAAAAGATCTAAAAGCATAAGTATATATGAAGGTGGCAGGCCATAAATTATTTCAAAATTCAGTGATACTATGGTTGCTGTTATGTCATTTTTCAATGATTCAAATGTTTCCAATACCAGTTCTTCCTGATACCAATTGAATGTCCTACAATTCAATTCAATTCTGACACTAACTACCTAAATATAGGCCAGACCCCACAAGTTAAGGGCTCAGTTCCATAAGACTGCCCTCACTTCAGTGGCCAGACGCAAATGAGGTTCCCAAACTACTCGCATTTCTGCTTAGCCAACTACTAATTCAGGGATTCTTTTGATCCTCTCTCAAGTTCAATAATTCACTACATTGACTCATATAACTAAGAAAAGTGCTTTATTTATGATTATCGGTTTATTATAAAGAATAGAACTCAAGAATAGCCAAATGGAAGAGATGCACAGGGCAAGGTGTGGAGGTAGGGGGTGACAGGATTCCCATGCCTTCTCCAGGCACAGCACCTTCCCTGTATATCCATGTGTTCACCAACCCAGAAGCTCCCTAGCCTGCTTGTTTCAGAGTTTTAATTGAAGTTTCATTTTAGGCACGATTGATTAAATCACTGGCCATTGTTGATTGAGCTTAATCTTCAGCCCCTTCCCCTCTCAGGAGGTTGTAGGTAGGGATGAAAGTTCCAACCCTCTAAGCATGGCCAGCCATGAGTCACTTAGCTTAAATTCAGGTGTGCTCAAATAGGCTTGTTATGAATAACAAAAGACTTTCATCATTAGGAAATTCCGAGGGTCTTAGGAACTCCATACCAGGAACCAAGCACAAAGACCAAATATGTATATTTTATTATACCAAAGTTGTCTTATAATAGGTTTCTGGTACTTACAGACCGAGAACAGATATCTTTAAATGTATTCTGGCTCAATCCATTTAATTAGTCTGTTGAAATAATTGTTTTTAAGTCATTTATATCACAAGTGGGAAAACCACCAATCAGTCTTGCACGTTTGTAACCGAATGTTGCATGTATCCTATTTAAGTGGCTTCTGAATTAAGCAACTGCTATTTGTACTATACTAACAATATATACTATAGTGATGCTTTATTTTTTAACTTTACTATTGTTGTTGTTTTATTTTTGTCCACTGTCATACAGTTGCATCTTAATTTTTGTTTCATTTCCTGGTAGTTGTTTGTGGCTACATCACAGTTTCAGATAGACCCAGTGGGATACATAAAATCCAAGACCATCCACAGTCTTCAAAAACCCTTCACTTAAACAATTTGAATTCCTTCAAATCAACTGAGTGTCTTCTTCTTAGTCTGCTTCATAAAGACAAAAACAAAGAAGAATCAGATTCTACTGAGAGACTACAGATAAATGATCAAGGATTTCAAGAAAGATGTGCTAAGAAAATGCAGCTAGTTAATTTAAAAAACAGAAGAGGGAGTGCTAATGACATAATGGGAGGAAGTTGTCATAATTTAATAGGCTTACGTAGTATGCATGTTCTATCCTCTAACATCAAACCAAGGTGCTATTCTTTGGAAGGAATTGTAGATATGCCAGGGAATTCAAGTAAAGAGACGTCCAGTGTCTTCCATCAATCTGTTCTGAACATAGAAGGACGAAATAATAAACAATTTTTACAATCTGAGTCCAAACAGGAATTCCTATTGAATCTTCATTCACAGAAAAGTAATCAAAAGCCATTCAGTGTTGGTTTTAAGAGAACCTCTACTTTGACTGTTCAAGACCAAGAGGAGTTATATAATGGGAAATGCAAGTCAAAACAGCTTTGTAGGTCTCAGAGTTTGCTTTTAAGAAGTAGTACAAGAAGGAATAGTTATATCAATACACCAGTGGCTGAAATTATCATGAAACCAAATCTTGGACAAGGCAGCACAAGTGTACAAACAGCTATGGGAAGTGAACTCGGAGAGTCTAGTACCACAATCAATAAAAGACTCTGCAAAAGTACAATAGAACTTACAGAAAATTCTTTACCTCCAGCTTCTTCTATGTTGACTGGCACACAAAGTAAGGTTGTTGCTTTCAATGCATGCAATATTAATTTTAGTGTTTACTAACTCTGTGTTTTGCTTATCTGGCTTTTCTTCTCCAAAATTGCTTAATTATTTTCCTCCAAGAGGAATTATTGTACAAGACTTTTGTCATGGCATAACTAAGATTTATTCTACTTACCTAAAGCACTTTTCTTTTCCTCCAGTTTCACTTATTCTGAGTCACTTTAGTTGTAATAAGTGAAGGATTTTAATACTTAGAAATAGGTTGTAAAGAAAATAATGAGATCTTACTGTGCTTTTGAGGAATTTAGAAATTTCTAGAAATACTTAAATACTATTTTACTTTTTTATGTAACTGTATATACTGGTATTATGAAAGCAACTTGTATCATTGATGATTTTTTTGTGGGGGGAACTTTGCCTTCTAGGTTTGCTGCAACCACATTTAGAGAGGGTTGCCATCGATGCACTACAGTTATGTTGTTTGTTACTCCCCCCACCAAATCGTAGAAAGCTTCAACTTTTAATGCGTATGATTTCCCAAATGAGTCAAAATGTTGATATGCCTAAACTTCATGATGCAATGGGTACAAGAGCACTGGTAAGTTGATTTCTTATGAAAGAATAAGCTGTGGTTCATAAACCAAAGAAGGAAAACTAAACTATATAAAAGTACTACCCAAATGGTGTCTTGGTCTTGAAGTCCTAGATTCTTGGATTAGAAAGACTCCTTAAGTTCTAACTTTTCCTAGCAGCAGAATGTTCGGTATATTAATCCTTTGTGTGCAATCTGTTATATTTTCACTTCTTGGTGTTAATCTTAACTGAAGACTTTGCCTCCTCACTCATCCTGCGTCACTTCAGTGATTGACCAGATAATCAGACTGTATTATGTTGCCTTGTGCCAATTCTGTATGGTGGGGAAGGAAAAGGAGATGTAGGTATGTTGAAAGCTTAAGGGCACTATAACCACAGAAGTAGAGAACTAATGGGACATACTACAGTAAATCAGAATGTCTCAGAGAGTATGGTCGTGGGAAAGTAGGTCATTGTGGGCAAGAAGTTAGGAGGCTCTATTGCCAAGCAGTCTCAACTTTAATTTACAAGAGGTTCTTATAGGAAAGAACCTGGAGCTGTGCTTTCTTCTTCTACTCATTATTAAGGAAAGTTCTTTAAGAATGACAGACAACATAAAAAAGAATTACTCTTCAGTTATTATGACACTATTAAAAAACATAGGAAATTTGGAGGGGAAGATGTTTTGAGAGACAAGAGTGGGAAGGTGATAATTTTCATTTTGTCCTTTGGGGTTTGAAGTTATAGGACATCCAGGTGAAATTTATCCAACAGAATGTTGGAAATGTGAGCCTGGTGAAGAAAGGTCAGGACAGAAGGCTAATTTTTTGAGTCATGCACATGGAGATGATAGTTAAAGCTCTGAGAGTAGATGAGCTCTATGAGGGTAAGAATGTAGAACAAAAGCAAAACACTGAGGACTGAGCCTTAGAAGGAGTTAGGAAAACCTGACTGACATGTAAGAATAAAACTAAAAATATTTCAATTCAGTAAATATTTTGATCATCTATTATGTGCAAAATACTTAAAACAGTATTCTGATATTCTAATTATTTTAGAATGAGGAGTGTATGTGTTATAGTTAGTGGGTTATATGGATATGAATGAGAGTAATGAGTTTTAAAACACAAAATTTATCCCAAGATTTGAAGATTTATTATAATGGAATTAAAAAATCTGTATTAAATTGCTATTTAAAGATTAGTAGAATAAGCATTAAAAACTGCCTTCCTAAGTTTCAAAAGATAATGTTGCCAACTTTGCAACCACTTATGAATATAGGTGTTCTATATGTTATATATTCTCCAGGTTTGTGTTTTTATGGCATTCATTTAACATAATAAGTTATTGTGATCTGACAATCTTTAAGCTTAAGGAATGTATCTATATGGTATTAATAGAACCTCTGGTGTTAACTGATAAAATTGTGGCAAAATTAAAGAAAAACCTAAGCCTTTTTTAACCCTTTAGAATTGTATTAAGGAAATACTTTAAAAACAGACTTAAACATAATAGAATTCTTACCTTCCTAATTATATATATTATTGTCCTCATTTTTAAGCTGAAGTCTGCTTATCATTTTATCTCAATACTTCATATAATGCCACCTGAAAATTACTGATATTCTAATATATATGAAACCTTAGGTTTTTAAATTCACATCTTTCAATATGTTTCTAGATGATACATACTTTTTCTCGGTGTGTGCTATGCTGTGCCGAAGAAGTGGATCTTGATGAGCTTCTTGCTGCAAGATTAGTTTCTTTCTTAATGGATCATCATCAGGAAATTCTTCAAGTACCCTCTTACTTACAGACTGCTGTGGAGAAACATCTTGACTACTTAAAAAAAGGACATGTAAGTATTGTGAGTCTTAAAGTTCTCTGCATTAGTCAGTTGCAAGTGGCAAACTCATCTCAAACTAGCTTAATCAAAAAGGGAGACTGTATCAGCTCATATAAACAACCTCTAAAAGTCAGGAATATAGACAGAATATGGGACTTAAATAGCGATAGGACTCTATTTCTATCCCTCCATCTCTTATTTCTGTTTTGGTCCTGTATTTGACAGTGGCTCCTTCACATGATGAGGAATCACAGCCTTAAATTTGCAATTCAAAGGAAAGGGCTATCCCTTCACCTCTAATTTGAAAAGTTCCGGGTATGGACTCTTGACTGGCCCAGTCAAGGTTAAATGGGCATCCTTTGGGAGGTTGAGAGTGAGTAGAATGGAGGGAGGATCATACTCTGGTTCTGCATAGATTAGAGGAGAATTTGTTCTTCAAAAAAGGTGAGAGTACAGAGGGTAAAATGGGAAGGGACTGTTAGAAGAAGGGGAGAAGGAATACTCAGCAGCCAGAACAAGAAATAACTGCTATATTCAGTCTTTGGCTGCCCAACAAATGTATTCATGTTTTTCTTATACATACCATTCTAATATTGCCCTGGTTTATCATAATTTAAACTATTCCCTATTTATCCCCAATTTCTTTCTTATCAACAGATGTTATAGGCTTTGCCCATGCCTCTAGGCCTCGAAAACAGGATGTGAAAACTAAAAGTATTTCAATTCAGTAAATATGCTGATCATCTGGTAAAAAAAAAAAATAGGACATTAATTCAGAACATTAGTATTTTAAGATGAATTAAAATATCACTTAGATTGTTATTTTACAGTTAAAAGAATAAAATAACTTGCTGAAGGCTACAAAGCTAGTAGGTGTAGAGTTAGGATTTAGAGCTTACTGACTCATCACTACTCCTGCATAACACATAGTTTTCTCAATGTGTTGACTGTTTGATTCATAGCAAAATAATAGGTAGTATATCTATTCAAAAAACACTTTACCGTGTATTTAATAAGAACATAACCAGAATTAACAAACTTGTATCATTTTGTTCACTACAGATTAAAAATCCTGGAGATGAAGAAATTGCTCCTCTGCCAATTTATTCATACTGTAAGCAGATTAGCGCTCAGGAGTTTGATGAACAAAAAGTTTCTACCTCTCAAGCTGCAATTGCAGAACTTTTAGAGACTATTATTAAAAATAAGAGTTTACCCCTAAAGGAGAAAAGAAGAAAACTAAAACAGGTAAGAGAGTGAACAAGTTTTCAATCATGTAAATATTTTCTAATATGCTGTTACTGGTCGTTTTTTAATAACATTTAGAATCTAATTCTTTTAATATTTTTGATATATAGGCTATATATTTTGCTGCATTGTATATGTACATTAAACTACAAAAATACTTGAGTGCCTACTTGATTTTACTCATCCTGAATTTTAAAATAATAATAGATAACTCTCCATTGTTACTGGTGTTTTGTGTAATTATAGCTTGGATTAGCCTGGGGAAGCAATTATAAAATCTGGATTATAATACATATCTTTGGCTTTTCACTATCCTTTAGAATTTTTAGCTCTAAAAACCCAGCATCCACAAGATCTGGCAAGTCCAATTCCAAGTCTGAGGCACTCAGATATGAATTATACTACATCCTCGCAACCTTCATAGACTTTACCAATGGGAAAGAAAAAGATCTGGAAATTAGGGGGAGAATTAGCAACAGAGGAGACTCCTAGAATGGTAATGCTAAATAGGATCTAAGAGATCTTATAGTGTATTAAATACCTTTCACATAAGAGAAAAGAGAGGGAGAGGCGAGGGCAAAATGAAAGGATTTTCATTTCTATAATAATTCTTTGAGAAGGCACTGAATTCTTATAAAATGTTAAGCACTGACTTCAGCTAGGGAGATAATGTTAAATACCCTCTAATTCTTTGCCTCGTTTTTCAGTTTCAGAAGGAATATCCCTTGATATATCAGAAAAGATTTCCAACCACAGAAAGCGAAGCAACACTTTTTGGTGACAAACCTACAATCAAGCAACCAATGCTGATTTTAAAAAAACCAAAGTTTCGCAGTCTGAGATACTAACTGAATTAAAAATTATGTAACTTGTGGAACTTTGATATATGAAGCCATATCTGAGAACCTACCTACTAAAAAGGAAGTCTGTTACTAATAGGGACTTCCTAAATAAACACATTATGCAGGGAGGTGCCAAAATAGTTGTTTATCAATATGAGATTGCTAAGAAACTACTAGTTCTCAACTGACAGCACCTAACAATAGGTGATACCAAATATTTTAACCAGGAACAATCGTTAGTTTTTAATACAACTATCAGGAAAAGGTATCATGATGTGTACTAAAATTGTATTTACTTGAATTTTGAAAACTGAGCTGTGTCCATCAAGATTAAGCTGTAATTCTGTTCTTAAAAGAAAAACTATATATAAGTCCATAGATAATTAGCTGAAGAACTAGTTGTTTAGGGTTACTTCTTTGTTTCTAAGTTTAAGAATGTGAAGACTATATGAAAGCTCAATGAATTAATTCTCAATTGCTAAATGTTGCACTCTTTTGTATATTCTTTTTCTACTTTTGACCTATTTATATATATGTATGTATTTTTAAAACATTTATATATATTATAACATTTTGGTTTTGCCTTAAACATTATCCTGACTGCTTTAGTCATTTGTTCAATGTATTTTGAATTCTTATTTTCATAATCTACTAGAAGGTGGTGATTTAAAGGAAGTATAAGGCAATCATGTATTCGTTTAAAAGATTTATTTAGCAACTGCTATGTGCTTTCATTGTTCCAGATATGTGGAAATAATGATGAATAAAACAAAATATCCTCCCTTGAGGTATTTATTTTCTAATCGAGGGAGATAACCTATCAGATGCTTAAAATAAAAATATACTCAGTGAAGTCAAGGTATATGGAATCCTTCAGCTGAAGACTGACTTCTATGATTATGGAATAGTTCTGTAAGCTAGCCGTTTTTAAGCTGGTATTCATTAGAATCATGTGGGTAGTTTTAAACATTTGTATGCCCAGGGCCTACCTTATACCAATTAAATCTGAATTTTAGGGGTGTTATATAGGCATCAGTATTTTTTTTAATTCTCTAGGTGATGTCTAATATTCAGCCAACTTTGAGAATCAGTGCCTTAAATGCTTTTTTATAAACATTCAAATAAATGTCAAGATGGGAGCACACTCACTTTGTATTCATTGGAAGAAAATGCCAAGTATAAATGCCTCTCATCTTAACACAAGGTTCTCCATATTTCTGCTTGATTTATTTGTTACAAACTTGAAGAAAGTTGTCTTCCATTTTTTATTCCAAGATTTTTTAAATATCTATTCCTTAAGTGTAAAGAAATATATAATGCCTGGGATGTAATAGACTCTTAATGTTTAATGACTTCTGTTTTCTCAATGTAATTTCATACTATCTATAAAATGATATATTCCATTTAACATTACTACTTTTTATTGAAAACTTGGACAGAAATTATAACTATACCTTTAGCCCAGAAACCCTGGCTGTAAAATTATTGAGCCAAATTAGAATTCTTTCCAAGGTGTTTGTAAGCTAAAACTTTTCCTGTTTAAAAGTATGTGATAATGTGAATTATGTTACAAATTGAGATAAAAATTACTGTGAGTTTGTAACAATTTAATTTTGCTTTTGTATTTATTGACATTAAATATATAAATATTATAAAGATGTAAACTTTCATTTTCATTAGTGTACATACAATTGAGATTACAAAATACATGGTTTAACGCTAATAACATGAACTCTGAAGTCAGGTTTGAATCCTTTCGTGCTATCAACTATTTAGTAACCTCAGACAAGTTAACTTCTCTAAGCCCCAGTTTTCTTATCTGTAAAATGAAGATTATAGTAGTACCTCTCTTTTTGGATCGTTGTGAGGATTAAGTATGATAATGCATGTAAAGTGTTTAGCACGGTGTCTAACATAGAATAAGCACTCTAAATATTAGCTATTATTACTAACTAGAATCATGTGGAATTATAGCACTAGAAGAGAACTTAGCAAAAAGGTAGTCCTCTCAAATGCTTTGGGCAGACATGAGCCAAAACAAATTATGAACAATTGATGAATCTTACTAAGCTATTTTAAGTTAATGAAACAAAGGTTCTTATTATACACAGTGGTTGAAAATGTTTGATCTAGTAGAGAGGGAAAGTTTGATGAGGAAGGAAGGAGTAGATATCTTCAGAAATAATATGCTTGAATCTGAAAGCATATGGGATCCAGTGCACAAGTATAGAGGGCTTAGCCTAGGCTGGAACATGGACTGATTACCTTGTAACAGAAAGAAAGTAAGAATATTTAAGTTCAGATACAGATGGTTTGATTGGTAGATTCAGTGTTAGTTGCATGTAGAAATTATTCTGATTGCTTTTGCTTCCTTAGGAAATAAATTCAACTGCTGAGAGTAGAGGGGCAGTGGGAAGGATGTATATTTAAAGAGGTGTGAAATAGTCTAACTGGGAATGCACGGGTTCCACAAGATCAAATGATGTCTGGTTGTTTTATAAATTATAGTTCTGATCGTAGAAATCATTGCCTTCTATCCCCAATATCTAGTGGTAATTGGTATCATGTAGACCCACTCTCCCTCCCCACATTGTCCAAATAGTTATGTGGCATTTAGTAGTGGAAAATACATGGAATTTCCCACTGACTCACCTTTCTGTTCTGGAGAAACTTAAACTCTGAGTCTCCTCAACTATAAAATACGAGTATCTACCGAATGAAGTTACTGTGGTAGTCTTGAACTTAGCAAGCCTATGCTCAATTTTTAAATCCTTTCTTCTTGCTTTATATTGAACTTAAGATCTCATTAAAATTCCTTTGCTATCAAATTTCTAGTATCTTACAATATATTTTCTAATCTATCAGTGGTAAATTTTTGACCTCATGTTTGATGGATTAAAGATAGTTCTGGAATTTTATACCCTGGTAATCTGTAACACCAACAAATATATCACCCTTTGACTTCAAAGCTGATGTGTGTGTGTACATATGCACAGGTGTATGTGGTGTTATTGTTGAAACATTTATGGGAAAGAAATGAAGGATAGCTAATTTTAATATTAAACTAAAATGGAAGGTCAGTTCATCCAAATAAATTTAATAGTTCTAAATACAATAAAGTATTCTGAGGCAACTCAGAATAATTAACTCAGAATTAACTTTTATTAAGAATCTTTTATTTTTTCAGAACTGAGAAAAAAGTGCATCTTAGTTGTTTTTATCTCTTCTGAAAACCTCTCAGAATGTGTACTGAAGAAACACAGAATGTTTAAGACAAAACAGTGTTGACTTTTGCTCATTATAAAAAAAAAATTTTGTGTGAAAGCCTAGCTTCACATACATTAGTTGACCTCTGAATTGTCCTTTCTGCTATAAGTAGCTAGAAAACCAGACAAAATATACTAAACAAGTATTTTCAGACATTGGATTACAGGTAATAGAGGGCTATGATCCCTGTGAAAAAGAAAACAAAGGAGGTAAATAATGGCTAATTTTTTTCTAGATGTGATGAAGAGCACAAACCCACAGAAGCTCAAGTAACCTCAAGCAAAAGAAATGTAAAACCACACCAAGGCACGTATAATCAAGTTGCTGAAAACTAAAGAGAAAAATCTTAAAAGTGGCCAGAGAAAAAAACGTATACAAAATGTAAGAATGAAGGTAGATTTCTTGTCAAAATCTGTACAGTCCAGGAAACAATTGAGTACTATTGCTTAAGATACGTTGTCTTGGCTGGGAGCTGGTGCCAGCTTCCTAGGACTATTCCTAGTTATAACCATCTTTGGTCATGTTCCTCCTAATACTGAGACGAATATTTGTGGTTAGGAGATTTACTTGGGACTGACACTTGTAAGAAAGTGATGGAATTTCTATTTTTAGCTCTCTGAGGTATCTCCAAATTCTTTTCCACAGAGGTTGCACTGATTTGCAGTCCCACCAGCAGTGTAAGAGTGTTCCTGTCTCTCCACAACACTAGGTTGATCACATGGCAGAAATACTCTCTAGGGATTAGGGGGATGGGGGGCAAATCTACAACTAAAGGACACGGGGAGCACTAAAGGGAGGGAAGGGCATGGCTTTAACCCGCATTTGGGTGAGGCAAAGACATAAAGTGTAACTATAATGTTTGTACCCTCACAATACCCTGGAATAATAAATAAAAAAATAAAATAAAAAAGTGATGGAGATGGGGTGGGGCAGAATAAGAATTTGAACTGCAATACAGTAGCGACAGAGGCCTCAGCTGATCCCATAGGGGGCTCTGGAGCAGGGATGACCTTTCAGAATTGTCCCAAATTAAGGAACGGGGCTGGTCTTTGTACCTTAGTATAAACCAGTCTCTGGATATGGGCTGATCCTGGGGAGTAGATGTAACCTTGGGTAAGACAGTTGTCTTTAGCCAAGCACAGTTCCTAAAGAGGAATGCAGCCAGTATTTCTGGCAGCTGGGGGAATAAATGACTCAGCACTGAACGAGGATCTGTTCAAAACACCCCCCATTCACTCCAAGGGATCCCTAGCATTAAAACAAACAAAAAAGGGTTCGTGTTAATATGTGAGAGACAGAAGAAATGAGAACAATAATTTTGGTTATTTTTAATTTAATATTTATTATTTCTTATTTAAAAGTAATATCTATTTATTATAGAGGATTTATAAATGAAGAAAGTTTAGATACCCTGTAATCTTATCTAGATACAACCCTATACAAATCTTGGAGTGTTCTGTCTCCAGAACTTTGACTCTTAACTACTCAAGAGAAAATAGCTCTCTTTTTGTCTTCTAACACTTAAATGATTAGCTAGGGTTAGGGATTAGCAATAACTTCTCTTACAAATTCATGATAACACTAAAAATACGGTGATAAAAGACCTGCCATGCTTGCTCATCATGTACAAAGTCTCAGGCTTTTATATTCATGTGTTTTCATTACCTTTCTGATTTATAGCTTGGAAATTCTAAGGACTGCATCCATCTTTAGATCTTAGCAATCTCAATCTGTCTTCTGACTCCTAAGTGGTTTTGTTTGTCAGGCAGCACCTTATGCTTAAGCAAAGAATCCAAATCTCTTTATCTTTCCTAGCTTAACTGATATTCATGTGTCTCAGCCACTCAGACTTATATTCCAGTGTTGCTGAGCTGGAATTCTGTTGAGTGTTACACTCACTGCTCATTACATTGACAATTAAATGTCAATATCAACTATAAATTGGAAGAAACTACACAATTTATAAATCGCTTAAATATTGGTTGAAATTTAACTTTTGGAATCAGTGTTGGATAGTTCCTAAAGTAATTCTTTATATATGTATTTATTTTTTAAGAACGCTATTAGTGAGTTAGATTTTAGAGACTCGCGGGCAGCAGTGCCATCTGCAGGCCTCCTCGGATACAGCTCTTTTTAGTCTACGGAAATCTCTTCAAAGGGATTTGCCTCTACTGAATATTTATGGCTTTATAATGTCAAATACAGTAATATTAATCACACATTTTAAAAGAGTGAATTTTCAGGTAGAGATCCCTGTTAGGAATTTTTTTAACCACTAAGCTCGTATCAACTATCATATCCATATTTATAATCAAAATATTAACCATAATGTGCAGGATCTGGAATAAACACAGAATGAACATAGATGTTGGGATCATACGGAACTAGGTTTTAATTGTGGCTCCATTGCTTACCAGCTGTGTGAAACCTTAAAAATTTTGCTTAATCTCTCTGAGATGCAGTTTCCTTATTTATAATATGGGAATAATGCATTCTTCATGACATTGAGAGCGCCAGTGAGATTAACATGTATAAAGTGCCTCATACAGAATGTGCATACAGTATGTCCTCAATTAATAATAGTTCCCTTTGCCTTAAAATTAAAATTTAAAAATCTCAAGACCATTTGTTGCCTTTGTACTTAGAAAGTTTAAGAATTATAAATATGTCATTACTCTTTTGGAGAAAATTAAGTTTGAAGGAACCATCTTCCTGGGAAACTTATTCATCCTGTCTTCTATCTCTTCTCATTCTGATTTCTTTTAAAATTTTTAAATTTTTAAATTTCTTTTAAAACACAGATATATATGTTGGTACCTGCATAGAATATTTCTGTAAGATAGTCACAAGATATTGATAAATAGTGGTTGCTGAATTTTGGAGCTATGAAGGAGCCTTATTTCTTTATATATTTTATATATGTATATATCTCCTTGGTACTGTTTTAATTTCAATCATGTACAACATTACTTTGTAAAAATAAAAACACTAAAAAATTTTAATTTATAAAATTAATAAATTTTAATACATTAAAAATAAATGTAAATACCTGGAAAAGGAGCATATTCGAGAATACGCTTATATAAAAAAATGGATGACAATTACCCCTCCCCTTCTAATCTTTGCTTCTAAATGAAACAAGACAGAAAAGAGAAGGTTTAACTGAGCAATTCAGATTTCGGATAAACTTTTTCTTAAGTCATAATATATACTCTTAAGGAAATCCGTATATAATTTTCCTCAAAATTGATAATAGAATAAAGTAAGACCCATCCTCTCAGGAAGTAGGGGCTGAGCTATACATATTCACCTGCTAGCTCTGCATTATGTAGTAAGCAGACTGTTTTACAAAGCACTCTACCTTGGGGGAGGGGAGTTTGCCATTTATGTGAAAAGCTAACATAAGTATAGTTACCTTGGTAAATACTACAATAAGATAAAATTCTTTACCTATCTAACAAAACCTTTAAGACATGTTATATGTATTAATCATCCTATGATGATCTGTGAAGTCCAGGTAGGGCTAGAAGACATATAGTAAAAGCTGTGCTCTCTGGAAGATACAGGCTAGAATAATGGTTAATTAATCATTTTACCTGTTGTTTCCAAAGACTTCTGAATCAAATAATTAGGCTTTGTTAACATCTACTGTTAGTATATTATTCACAGTAATAGTCACCAATCTCTGCCACCCTTCACCTGACTAAATCAGACTAATTCCTTAGTACTTGGCTGAAGCACCAGCTCCTCTACTAAGCGGATCTCCTCCTTTGTGTGCTCCCAAAAGACCCTGTGTCTCTGTCCATTACTGAACTTACCACATTTTGTTAAAATATTTTGTTCATGTGCCTGGTTCCTTCCATTAAACCATGAGCTTCTAGAGAGTAGGAATTGTTTTGTTCATTTTTATTCTCTCTAGTACCTATCACAGTGCCTAGCATATACTTAGGAGCTATTCAAGAGATGTTAAATGACATAAATGGATGGATGGATCAGTGTAGATCTATCTGGAGCACTAAAGCCTGTGCATGGGAAAGCTTTGCATATGTTTCTGAAAAGTCCTCTTCTACAATGTCTGTGATTTTTCACAAAACCAATCAGTATTTTGACTCCTCAGAAGGAAATATAGTCAATTCTCATTATTCACGATTCCATATTTGCAACTTTGCCTACTTCCTAAAATTCGTTTGAAACCCTCAAATCAATACTTGCATCACTTTCATGGTTATTCACAGACATACCCAGAGTGTTGTAATATTTGAATCACCCAACATGCACATTTCCAGCCAAGGTCAAACAAGGAGACATTTTGCCATCTTGTTTCAGCTGTCCTACTGTAAAAAAAAGTGTCCTTTGGGGGATTTGTTTAGTACCACATTTTTCACATTTTTCTGTTTTTTGTTGCCAATTTCACTGTTTAAAATGGCCACCAAGGCTAGTGCTAAGGTGCTGTTTAATATTCCTAAGGACAACAAGGTTATGATGTGCCTTACAGAGAAAATGTATGTGTTAGATAAACTTCCTTCAGGCATGAGTTACAGTGCTGTTGGCTGTGAGTTCAACGTTAGTGAATAAACAACATATATAAAATAATGTGTCTTTAAATAGAAATACACATAAAACAAGGTTATGTACTGATTGGTTGATAAAAATATTGGGCTTACAGGAACCTAATCCTGAGGTTCAGTATTCACTAATGCAGTGTTTGTGGTGACTTTATAGAACATAACTGCTGCGAAAAATGAGAATCAATTGTATTGGCATATGTTTACAAAACAGTGGAGGTGTCATGGTTGATTTTTTTCCTATATATTTCTATATTTCCCAAGTTTGTCATCATGAGCATGCCCTAATTTTATTATAAGGAATAAAGTTTTTCAAAATAGATGCATTATTGGAGATGGTGTGATATGAATAAAAAGCAATTATTTTGCAGTCACCACTGTGCCATTGACTAGCTATGTAACTTTGGAAAAACTCTTTAACTTTTCATAGCCACTTTCCCCTTTGTAAAACAGGGATAATACTAGTACCTTGGGGAATTATTCTGAGTATTAGAATACATTTTAGAAATAATATATCCAAATTATCCAGCTCAATATCTAGCATATAATGGATTTCTCAATAAAAATGCAGCAATCAGCATTATTAACTTTCTCCTAGGATTAAACTACAGAAGACCAAGCCTCAGAGGCTCACAGGTCTTTGGAATATCATGATTTTTATCCTAGCTGTTATCCCCATTCACCAGCACAATTTTTACAGATTCAGTGCCTCAGCTTCTCTCCACTTAATGTTCATTCTATCAACTATTTTGAGTGTTCATGATGTGCATGAATTATTCTAGTGGCAAATAAAACAGGCAAAGGTTTCTGCCTTCTGGTGTGTTAAATCATATAATTTAGGCCTTTGTAGGAGAACGATAGTGCTTTTGACTCCACTTATATACTCCTTTGAATACCGAGATGTGGTGTTGGAACAATCAACAATAAAATGTAGCATATTCTCGAGAGTGCTTCCTTTTTGAATAAAGTCCCATCAAATACTTGCTCAAGTACCCCCGGTTGTTTGTCCCTTGAACTGTTTAATATGTGTGACATCAGAGTGCTTGATTTTCTTCCTCACAATAACTCTCCAAAGCTTGTTCCTTTCTTTGAAAGTTTATAATATTGTTTCCCTCTCTCTGACAACCTGGGAAGACTAACATAGTCATACCTGTACACTGGGTTAGTCTGAGACGGTCCACAGGCTCTGATTATTGCACGCATTTAAAATTTCTCAAGCAGAAGCTTTATATCAAAAAGGAATTTTTGAGAATATCTGAATCTGTATCTCAAATAAATAGGCCGACTTGGACATAATTAGTGACAGAATTTATGCTTCTAAAACTAAACTACACAATGGAAGTTCCACTCGACTTCGCATGAAGGGCAGAGCAGCAGTGTGTTTCTGTGTCTCCCCTGACCCTCCAGTTACGACCTATCCACACGTGTTTCCCCGTTCCCCAGGGTAGGGCACATGAAGTGCCACTCCCTGTGTTCCCACTGTTGTCCAAGAGGCAGACAACACCCCTCCAGATGTGGCTGAGTGTCCCCTTGCTGCCATTAACAAAACAGTTTCCTACCCTCACCCGTAGGCTGCAGCCCTTTTGCATTTTTCTATATCATCTTGTCTCCGTTTTTATGGTGCATTCCGTGTTTCTCTGCCTCACAGTGCCGTGTCCTCTCTCTGCATCCTCTACTGCAGCTTCAGCTCTCAACCAATTTGGAGAGACTGGTTACCTTTGGGAAATGATTTTATTAGTTTGCCACCAAAAACTCCACTTCCCTCCCCAAGGGCTTCTTCTCTAACACACCTTGGTTCCTGGGAACAGGACACAGTGAGTATTCTTCCTTTCTTCCAGAACATCCTGGGCCATAGCTACACAGCAGGGATCAAAGCAGGCGCACATCAAAGCACCCTCACTGGGAGGAGCAGCCTGAAGCTTCCCGCCTCAGGCTCTGCTGGGCTCCTCAGCATCACTGCCTGCCAGTCATATGTATCTCATCTCATCTTTCCCCATCCTCTGTGCCTTCTCCACACTCAGCAAACAGATCCACTCTTTACCAAACTTTCTTAACAACTCGGGATAAAAACCCCTTCAACTTTTCCTCCCTCCCTTCTTTCTGTCATAATTAGCTAATAGATAAACAATTTCAGTGATACTTATTCATTTACCATTTCTTAAGCCATTACTGTATATGCCAGGCATTAATACTATGCTAAGTGATGGGGCTAGAAAAGTGAATGACACACTTCGTGTTCTCAAAGAACTTGTCAATCAACGGAGCAAGACGGACAACACATCAACATTCCATATAGTGTGACAATGTCAGTGGTAGAGGCGGGCACAGGGTCTCTTGAGAGTTATTGGGAAGGGCACATTTCTCAGACAAGGCGATGCCCTAGCTGAGTATTTTGCCTGACAGCATGTCCAGGGATGTAGAGAAGGGGTTTAGGGGAGCAGGGCCTCACAGATAGATGCAAATCATGGGAGTGAGAAATAGCAGATGTGTTCTGAGCGGGATGGTGACAGAAAAAGGTCGGCATTGCTGAACTACTACGTATTTGCAGCAGGGAGTTATTAGAGACAGGACTGAGAATAATAAAGAAGCTCACAGAAATATATCTGAGTCTATTCAAGAACTTGGACTTTATCCTATAAAGATGAACTTTACTAAAATGTAATCTCCTTGTGATAGGTTGAATAATGGGCCCCTAAATCAGTCCACATCCTAATGCCCAAAACCCTGATTATGTTACATTACATGATAAACAAAGACTTTGCAGATATGCCTAAAGTAAGCATCTTGAGACGGGGAAATGATCCTGGATTACCTGGGTGGACTCAATGTAATCACAAGCGTCGTCCTTACAAGAGGAGGGCAGGAGGATCAGACTCAAAGAGGGAAGATGTGGAGGTGAAAGCAGAGGCCACAGAGGAAAGAAGATGCTGTACTGCCGGCTTCACAGACGGAGGAAGGGGCCACAAGCCGAGGAACATAGGCAGCCTTTGGAAACTTTAGAAACTGGAAAAGGCAAGGAAACAGCTTCTTCCCTAGAGGCTCCAGAAGGAACCAGCCCTATGGGACCATTTTAGACTTCTGCCCTCTAGAATTACAAGATAATAAATTTATGTTATTTTAAGCCATTTAAATATGTGGCAGTTTGCCGGGCGTGGTGGCTCACGCCTGTAATCCTAGCACTCTGGGAGGCCGATTGGGGTTGTTTGTTTGAGCTCAGGAGTTTGAGACTAGCCTGAGCAAGAGCGAGGCCCTGTCTCTACTAAAAAAAATAGAAACAAATTATCTGGACAACTAAAAATATATAGAAAAAATTAGCCGGGCATGGTGGCACATGCCTGTAGTCCCAGCTACTCGGGAGGCTGAGGCAGCAGGATCGCTTGAGCCCAGGAGTTTGAAGTTGCTGTGAGCTAGGCTGACGCCACGGCACTCACTCTAGCCAGGACAACAGAGTGAGACTGTCTCAAAAAGAAAAAACAAAAAGAGAAATATGTGGTAGTTTGTTACATCAGCAATTGGAGACTCATACACTCATTGAGAACAGGAGTTTTTGTTTGGTTTGTTGCTATATCTCCAGTGCATAGGCAGTGTCTGGCACCTAGAAGGTGTTCAATAAGCATTTGCTGAGTGACAAAACTAGGTAGACTCTCAGGCACCCCACAGAAAACCTGATGCCTAACAACTGAGTGTTCAGTGCATAGGATGTGCTTGTTTCGCTTCACCATGTTGCTCTACTTGCTTTTCCAACAGCATTCAAGGTCATATGGCAGGGCGTAATTGAAGACACAGGACAAATAGGACCCATTATTCTGCAGAATCAATTGGTCATGAAATTTTGGAGGAGGAGAAAATGTGCTTATATAAATGTGCTGTATCAGGTGGCAGGGCATTTTTAAGAAACTCAAAGAAATTTGGTCCCTTGGGCCAGTAGCCTCTGGCAATGCCTCAAACGTGGAGGATGTTTTGGTGGGGAGAATGGAGAAGGGCATGAATACTGCTAACGATGGGAACCGCCGCACTCATGCAGAACTGCTCTCTTAAACTCTCCAAGGTAGCATTCTCTTCTCAGGAGAAGAATTTCTGAGCACTTTTCTTTACTGTGTTTTCAAAATAAATACGCACTTGCCATGGTTCTGCTTTTTCATTACTCTGCTACCAGTTTATGAATCAAGGGTCACAATTACCCTACGACCTTTTACAAATCACTTAATCTTTTTGGATCTCAGTTTCTTTTTTCTTTTTTTTTTATTTTTTATTTCAGCATATTATGGGGAACAGATGTTTAGGTTACGTATGTTGCCCTTCCCCGCCCCCCCAAGTTGGATCTCAGTTTCTTTATCTGTAAACTGAAGAGTTTTTTCCACTATGAGAGTTTTAAGATCTAAAGTTTAAAATTCTAGGATAATTTGTTCTATAGAACTAGCCAACTGCTAGTAGGTGGCTAAGAGTAGCAAACAAGCAAATATTGGTCACTTAAAGTCTGTCCCTTATCTTTAGTTATAGCTTTTATTGAGTAGCTATTTTTGCATTAGAGGCTTAAACCAATGATGATTTATTTAGCTCACAATTCTATAGGTTGTCTATTTTATCCCAATTCAGGACAGGTTTTCTGGTCTGGGCTGCTCTAGAGTGGTCTCAGCTGAAATGACTCATCTCTGTCATTCATGTGGTTTCTCACTCTCCAGCAAGGCCTGCAGAGAATTAGGCCAGGAAGTGGCTCTTTATGCCTTCTTCATTTTATTGGTCACAAGGACAGCCCAGATTCAAGGGTTGGAAAAATAGCCTCCATCTCTCGAGGAGTTGCCAAGACACATTGCAGAGAGCTGGATATGGGGAGAATATAAATTGGGGCCACAATTGTCATCAATCTTCCAGATAGTCCAGTGATTCTTTCCTTTTTTAACCTTAGCATCATAACTATTCTCATTCTTAACTGACAGTAATAAGAATAGGGAACAATTTATTGAGCATTTGTTGCCAGGCACTATTCTGCACATTTTACATTAATAATTCATTTTTTTACAAAAACTCTTTGAGGTAGTCATAATTATTATTGCTATATTACAAGGAGGAAGCTGAGGCACAGGAAGGTTAAAATAATTCACCAGGTCCTTTCCACCAGGGAACAAAAGGCCTCAGGGGATGACTTATGTGATGTTGATGAGAATTTAATAGCAAGCTCTGGACCACGTGAGAGCATGAACACCTTTACAGAGCTCCTGTCACACCAAAGGCATGTCCTTCCCACTAGATTCAGAGACTGAAGTACTTAAGAAAATGAGGTTGTCCTGCCATCATTAAAGACATATTTATACATTTACCATCTCAGCCAATGACAAAACAAACAAACAAAACTCTCTAAATCATCTCTAATGGAAAGAATTTCTCTGTTTAAGATTTCTTCACCATCCCAATGGAATCCGTCTTATTTTAATTCCAGCAATATGTATCAAGTGACAATGATGCCAGGCATTGGGAATATTAAGACCCACAAGGACTTTTAGTTTGACATATCAAAGTAAACCTCAGTTAGACAATTCTAGAGCAAGCACCAAGTGGGAGATTCTGGAGCACTGAGCTTATTCTCAAAGCCACTAATGTCATCCAACGACCTCAATTTCGAAGCACACTCTGACCAATAAGACCAAGATCCTCTACCTTTGTGTCTGATCTGCTTTTATTTACATCTTGCCTTTTAAACTTTTGCTTCCTGATGTAGCCATCTATGCTCTGCTGTGCCTGCCTTGTCTCAGTTAGCTCACATGCTGTATTTTAGTGCTTCTCAACCTTGCCTAATGTATCAAATCAGACCTAATGATTCAGAATCTTCAGACAGAGAATCTGTATCCCTAACAAGGATCCCCGATGATTCTTATGACCATGTAGACTTGGTAAATGCTGCCATATCTCTTAACTGGAATGACTTTAACTATAGTCTAATTCTGATTGGCTTAACTGAGTCCTAAAAGCTAGATTCATGAAAATTGGTTTCCATGGTGGGAAGTAAACTTTGCCTGGGAACTCAGTCTGGGCACTCTGTTTCAAAATTTTGGGTATATCCCAACCAGGAGGCAAAACCTAGAGTCCTCACCCCTTATAATTAGAAGTAATGTGGAAAAGTTCTATCTTGTATCCATATGGGTCACACAGGAGCTGTTGGAAATAAACATTCTTTGGTGGGGAGAAAAGAATAAGACTGATAAATGTAAAAACAAATATGCTTTAATAGCTTGAAATCTAGTTGCTATTTCCTATAACAACACCATTTCAATTTTGACTGAATTGAAAGTGAAAGTAATGAGACTCCTCAGGCTTTTATGAATAGATTAGATAACTAACATGTTTGAAATTTAATTTCCTAACATGTAAAATGGGAGATTTAGGCTAGATTATCTCTAAGCCCCTTTCAAGACAAGAATCTTGGATTCTAAGAGTCAGTTTAGTCAAACAAAATATGACAAGACATTGGTATCACTGAAACGATTATTGAATTGATTACAGTTTTACTATATTGATCAGTTAATTCAATAAAGATGAATAAATCCATTTGTTTCTGTAAACCCAGCTAATATTTTCCATTTAATTCAAATTTGGATATGGTGAAGGGAGGAAGAAGGAACCCTTTATCACTCCTTTATTTCTTTTCTTTCCAGACTTGATGGAAGGGCCCAATGGTCCAATGATTAGTTGAAATAGTTTTCACCTATTCCAAAGTAGAGAAATTCCTTTAATGCCCTTCAGAAAAGAATGGGCCATCCTACTTCTTCTTCTACCTCATTTCAAATTTTAACTTTACTGATTCTTTCAAATCTATTATGATCTTAGAATTATAAATTTTTCAGCCATAATAATCTAAGGTAAGTCTTTTGAATATAACAGTTAAAATGTAGTTTCTATGCAATTGGAACATTTCTAAATCCAGTTGTTAAAAGAATTCCTACTTAAACAAAACATATCTACCTAATAAATGCAAAACATAATACTTTAGGTACTCAAAAACTTGTCCTCACAAAAATAATAAAATGGATATTTGACTCAACAGAAGATTCAGACAAAAAAAAATAAAAGTGTTCATTTAGAAATATGAACATCATAGATCAAAGTGGTTTTTAAGGCCAAGATTCTTTGGATAATTACCTCAACTGCACACAGCCTGGGCAGATGTGATTAACTTAGCTAAAGAAAGATTATGAGGGATTTACAGTGGTGAAAAAAATTGCTAGCAAATCTGATTAAATGTAAATTTCTGCATTTACAGATTGATGCCAAGAAATGACATTGTAGCAGTTTCATGGACTACCTCACAGCTTTAATGCACATTTTTGTGCCATTATCAGCAGTTGCAAACTAATCAACACAGCTTACATGGTAAACTATGAGAATCTACTAATCTGCATCCACCCCCATAATCACACAGCTTTTTTTTTTCCATATGCGAGATAAGCAGATTCTGGAAATAACTAATTTAGCAGTTCTGATTTGGGCATCTTTAATGGATTATTTTCTGCTATTTTACCTTTTCATAATTTCATTTGATGTCTTATCAAATGTTTGGCCAAATGTTTAATTATAAAATAACATTAAAACCCTATAACTTACACATGACCTTACCACATTTCTTTTCATGTGTGGCTTTTCTCCTTCTCGTTCCCCTTGTGCCCTTGTCGTATTCTGCCGGTTACATACAAGGACCTTCAGAGAAGCAACTAATTCCGACAGAGGTTTCTAAACTGATCTCTCTTTTGTAAACTTGATTGGAATTCAAGGTATTCAATCATGCCTTGAATAGCTTGGTCTGAGCTAAAACATTTATTCCACAGATATTCTAAAAAACACCCTGCTTGCTCATTTTCTATCGTGGCCCAAGTTCATTTGGTTATAAAATATCCACTTTATTGAACAGGAAGCTTTAGAGGACAGCTTTTGGAAAATGGGAATTCTATTTATAAACCATAATGATAACATCATCATCAGATATATATACTACTATGCAAAATGGTTTATCTTTTCCTTTTTTCAGCTATGCTCCTAGACTCATTTTACTGAGACTGAATTAGCCTTGAGAAGGATACATGAGATGTTGTTAATTCATCTATTCATTCATTCATTTCTAAGCATTATTCTAGATCCTAGAAATAGATACAACAGTCCTGCTGCCATGGACATGCCACATGAGTAGCTGTTGCCCTTTTTTGCCTTACATTGGAAGGTCACAGAGCTTGTTTTTACCATATTGTGAAGTAAGTACTAAGTAATGCCCAAGTGAACACATAATAAGCTTCTTTCTTCTTTGAACTTAGTGAATTCAAATAAGTGAATTACTGTTCACTTGTTTAAATGTAAAAGCAAAACCTTTAAAAAATATTAGTGTTAAAATTTTAGAAATCATATACTGAGACTTAATCTATAGTTATTATTACACACTATCTTCAGTGGGGCTTGAGAATAAATGTGTTGGCCATTTTGATTTATAGGTGTTAGGGCAATGATCTAATGATCTAAAAGACCCATTCAGCCAAAATAACTCCCTTGACAGTCAATCCTGGTACAGAGAATTCACACCATCCATTCATTTATTCACTCATTGACACCTACTGTTAGCTTTGCACTGTGCTGGGCAATGGGAATAAAAGATGATCCTAGAGAAGTTCACAGACTGGTTGGAGAAAAAGATGAATAAATTGCCAATTATATTAGGTTGGTGCAAAAGTAATTGTGGTTTTAGCATCGTTGAAATTTGCTGTTTGATATTGGAATACAGTCTTAAATAAATGTGGTTATGTTATATATCATTTTAATGCACATATCTCACTCTATTTTTTTGCTAATGACTTATTACTTGCTGTTTATTTTATATTTATTTTAGACTATCGAAATGATGTTAGACAAAAAGCAAATTCGAGAGATTTTTATTCGAGTTCAAAACAGGTTGTAAAGCAGCAGGGACAACTTGCAAAATCAACTACTCATTTGGCCCAGGAACTGCTAACGAAGGTACAGTGCAGTGGTAGTTCAAGAAGTTTTGCAAAGGAGATAAGAGCCTTGAAGATGAGGAGCACAGTGGACAGCCATCGGAAGTTGACAATGACCAATTGCGAGCAATCATTGCGAGCAACATGAGAAGTTGCCTAAGAACTCAAGGTCAACAATTCTACGGTCATTTGGCATTTGAAGCAAATTGGAAAGGTGAAAAAGGTCAATAAGTGGGTGCCTCATGAGCTGACCGAAAATAAAAAAAAAAAAATCATTGTTTTGAAGTGTCATCTTCTCTTCTTGCAACAACGAACCATTTCTTGATGGGATTGTGACACGCGATGAAAAGTGGATTTTCTACAACAACCAATGACAACCAGCTCAGTGGCTGGACTGAAAAGAAGCTCCAAAGCAATTCCCAAAGCCAAATTTGCATCAAAAAAAGGTCATGGTCACTGTTTGGTGGCCTGCTGCCAGTCTGATTCATTATAGCTTTCTGAATCCCAGCAAAACCATTATATCTGAGAAGTATGCTCAGCAAATTAATGAGATGCACTGAAAACTGCAATGCCTGCAGCTGGCAATGGTCAACAGAAAAGGCCCATTTCTTCTCCACTACAATGCCTGATCGCATGTGGCACAACCGATGCTTCAAAAGTTGAATGAATTGGACTACGAAATTTTGCCTCATCTGCCATATTCACCTGACCTCTCACCGACCGACTACCACTTCTTCAAGCATCTTGACAACATTTTGCAAGGAAAAAGCTTCCACAACCAGTAGCATGCAAAAAGTGCGTTCCAAGAGTTTGTTGAATCCTGAAGCACGGATTTTTAAGCTACAGGAATGAACAAACTTAATTCTCATTGGCAAAAATGTGTTGAGTGTAATGGTCCCTATTTTGGTTAATAAAGATGTGTTTGAACCTAGTTATAATGATTTAAAATTCATGGTCTGAAACCGCAATTACTTTTGCACTAAGCTAATATTATAGTATAACAAGTGCTATAATAGGGGAAGTATAAAGCTATGATGCATATTTTATAACGTATCACATGTTGTGTAATTTTTTTATTATACATTCTGTCTCCCAACTAGGATGAAATTTCATGAAGAAAGAAACTTTGTATTCTCATTTACTACCATATACATCGTGTATGACAGACACTATTCATAGTTTTTAAGTCTAACGGTAGTCTTTCTTAGGTTTCTTGCTCCCCACATTATTGAACTTCCACTACCACCGTTTCATACCTAATGGTTTTAGTTATGAAACTTCATAATCTTATTTTCCCATATCCAAAGATTCACAAAGCAAATTCCCTCATACACACATAAGCTGTTCTATATGAAGCTCAGGCAGTTCTCTGAAATTATTCAAAACAAATATGTATCAATCTTCAGCTTCCAACCAAGATTGGGTACCAGGGACCATATTTACCCTCTGCCTGAAATAATTTAAAAATGAAACAACAGTGTTCAAGATACAAGACATAAGCCAATAAAGAACAATGATCACTATACAAGGTAAGCCATCCAATTGCATCATCCTAATTCTATAAAAAGTTTTTCCAGGCTGTGATGCTCAGAAAGTGAACCTAGATAAAGCCTGGCCAGACTTCCTGAGTTAGAGAGATTAAGCTTAGAATCTGGAGAGAATGAGGTAACTAGAATTTATAAGAGAGAGTACCACAGAGGAGAAACCTACAGAGAAGAAACTCTGAAGCTCTAATGAGCATACTCCTTGAGCATACAGCTGAAATGCTAACTGGAGCTACTGTATAAAGAAATTACTCAAGGCCAAGAGAGAACCACCTGAATGGATTCAAAGTAACAGTTCTAGGCACCTTCCCAGAGCTGGGAATAGTACCTGTTCCCATCAGCCAGACTAAAAAACCCCATGGTTCATGGAGAACTTGGTAAGAATACACAGAAGAGTCTTGCTCCAGTGTTGGACAGTAATAATGTATAATACAATTTTTTTAAAAAAAAATTAGCCTGACACAGAACACTGCTTCAGCCCCACCTAACAAATCTTAAATACAAAGCCCAAAAGGATCAAACAGGTTTTAGTGACACTGAATCCCAGAAAAAAGCTCAAAAATATTTAAAGGAATGCAAATTAAAGGAATACAAACCAGCATCCAAGAAGATAAAAAGTGAAATTCTGGCATCTAATTGAAAATTACCAAGCATGCAAAGAAGCAGGATAATATAATCCATAATTAAAGAAAAAAATCATTTGGCATTGACCAGAACTGACACATATAAGTAGCACACAAGTACATTAAAAC
>NW_012150030.1:1951160-1953114 GCF_000956105.1 Propithecus coquereli | reverse complement strand
ATCAATACACACAAATTAAATTTATCTCCACACACTACCATCCAACAAGCAGAAGTTCAAATCAAAAAACAGCACCACATACAATGGCCTAAAATATTTACCAACTACTTATTAAGTGATGGTTTCTACAATACAGTGACAAATAAAACAGGGCTCTTCCCTTAGAAAACTCTCTTAGTCCAGAAATAAACACAAAAACAGATAATAAATAGACTCTGGTAAGTAGAGGAATAGAGATTAGTCTGGACATTCAGTCAATTATATTAACAATTTTCTCCTGTTTGGAAACCTATTATCTGAGAAGGATCTACCAAGCAATCTAATAATTCCATAAACTGGATCAGCACAACCAGGATTCCTCATGCTATTAGAATAGCTCTTTGTCTGATGCCTACAGTAAGAGATTAAGTGGTTTTAATCTACGCTTTTATCTAATAAACCAGTTCTCTGTTCCAAAGAGTGGGGGAGGGGAGTCTCCACTCTAAAAGATTTCAACATCATTCCTCTTTGCATTTGCACCAGTTGGCAGGACCTGAGAGCTTACAAGTGTACCACAGGCCTTCAATAGCTGAGCCACCGTTAATCCAATACGGCTGACCCAGAATCCTCTTTTGTGCTTTTCTTGGTGTGTGTGAGTCAAGAGCCGATTAATTAAAATCGAAGTATAATCAAGATTTTAAGAAAAATATTTCAAATTCTTTTCTAAAAAAGCAAATCAAATCTTTAACTACTCATTTATAAACAAAATTTTTATTCTTGCCTGCTCTGCTCTTTAAGGCAGTTCTTCTAGTGGCCTCTGGTGACTTGGTTCAACAAACAACAAGTTTTGAGTTTTTGTACTGGTGCCCTGAGTATAATGATGCATAAGTGTTGCAGGAAGCCTGCTGCCAGGCTCTACCTTTTTAAGATATCGGATGTCAAAATGTATCATACCCAAGCCAGTGACTACAAGTAATTTCAATGTTTATTACTTACACAAGCGTGTGGAACGCAAGCGGGATTCTCTAAATGAGGGGCAGAACCCACCAGAAGGCACTCTGATGTCCACTAGAGGAGACGAAAGAGAAAGAGAGATCATATAAGGAGCACACAAGTACATTAAAACATTTATTATCACTGTATTCCATATATTCACAAAGTAGAGACATGAGTGATATTTTTTAAAAAACCCAATCAAAATTTTAGAAATAAAAATGACAATATTTGATATAAAAATATACTAGATGGGTTTAACAGAAAAAAGATTTGATTAAGCTAAGAGAAGACAAAAAAAGAGAAAAACGGAAACAAAATGCAGAAGGGATGAACAGAAAACAAATAAGAAGACAGAATCAAATTTAACTACATCAATAATCACACTAAATATAAATGGTCTACATATCCCAATTAAAAGGTACATATTGTCAGATTGGATTAAACAAGAAAGATCAAACTATATTCTGCCTACTTTAAACATAAAGACACAAGTAGGTTGAAAATAAAAGGATGGTTCTTTAAGATAGTTCTAACTAGACTGATTAATAAAAAAAGGAAGAAGGTACAAATTACCAATACCATGAATGAGAGACATAACTACAGATTCTACAAATATTAAAAGGATAATATAGGATGATTACTAACAATTTCATACCAGTATATTCACTAACTTAGATGAAATGGATAAATTCTTTGAAAGACAAAAACTACCAAATCTCAAAGATGAGATAACCTGAAGAGTATTATATCTATTAAAGAAATAGAATTTATAGTTAAAAACCTTTCAAAAAAGAAAAGTCCAGGCCAAAATGACTTCACCTGTTAATTCTACCAACATTCAAGGAAGAAATAATAGTAATTCTACACAAACTCCTCCAAAAAAATTTAGAAGAGATAATTTCTAAGTCATTCTTTGAAGCCAGCATTACCTTGATATCAAAACCATACAGAAACATTACAATAAAAAAAAACTATAGAC
>NW_012150030.1:1921376-1950413 GCF_000956105.1 Propithecus coquereli | reverse complement strand
AAAACTCTCTTAGTCCAGAAATAAACACAAAAACAGATAATAAATAGACTCTGGTAAGTAGAGGAATAGAGATTAGTCTGGACATTCAGTCAATTATATTAACAATTTTCTCCTGTTTGGAAACCTATTATCTGAGAAGGATCTACCAAGCAATCTAATAATTCCATAAACTGGATCAGCACAACCAGGATTCCTCATGCTATTAGAATAGCTCTTTGTCTGATGCCTACAGTAAGAGATTAAGTGGTTTTAATCTACGCTTTTATCTAATAAACCAGTTCTCTGTTCCAAAGAGTGGGGGAGGGGAGTCTCCACTCTAAAAGATTTCAACATCATTCCTCTTTGCATTTGCACCAGTTGGCAGGACCTGAGAGCTTACAAGTGTACCACAGGCCTTCAATAGCTGAGCCACCGTTAATCCAATACGGCTGACCCAGAATCCTCTTTTGTGCTTTTCTTGGTGTGTGTGAGTCAAGAGCCGATTAATTAAAATCGAAGTATAATCAAGATTTTAAGAAAAATATTTCAAATTCTTTTCTAAAAAAGCAAATCAAATCTTTAACTACTCATTTATAAACAAAATTTTTATTCTTGCCTGCTCTGCTCTTTAAGGCAGTTCTTCTAGTGGCCTCTGGTGACTTGGTTCAACAAACAACAAGTTTTGAGTTTTTGTACTGGTGCCCTGAGCATAATGATGCATAAGTGTTGCAGGAAGCCTGCTGCCAGGCTCTACCTTTTTAAGATATCGGATGTCAAAATGTATCATACCCAAGCCAGTGACTACAAGTAATTTCAATGTTTATTACTTACACAAGCGTGTGGAACGCAAGCGGGATTCTCTAAATGAGGGGCAGAACCCACCAGAAGGCACTCTGATGTCCACTAGAGGAGACGAAAGAGAAAGAGAGATCATACACTGCCAGGGCTATATATATATCCCCTTCTCCATGACATTTTTGAATGCCACCAGGCAGACTAGGTTCTGGTGGTGTTGGAGAGAAGAGAGGGGCAGGGAAGGGTGCTTTGCATATGATTTGTGGGGATGCACAGAGGTGAGTGCAGGGCTGTGCTAGTCTGTCAGTTCCCCCCAAGGGAGCAGCTGGGGTGGCTGCCAGATTCCACACTGACAGGTACTGAGCAGTAGCCAAATATCATTGTGCTGCAGGTGACAATTCTGTTTCTCTACAATAAGCAAGAAGCTTGCAATCTAAAGTAGAAAACAGACATGCTAACGAGTGAAATAACATAATGCGATCTATACAAAAATAGATATATAGGAGTTTCAGGAAAAAAAACAAAGGAGAATATCCTGTCTGAGGCATCACAGGAAGGTAGTACTCTATCTAGGCCAAAGCCTAGAAATTCTATTTGCTCTCCTGTGTGCTAGGCTACAAAAATGGCCTGAACGCTACATCCTTCCCTGTATCCATGGCCTTTGCCATGTGACACTGTAGTTCTTCTCAATAAAGACTACTGAGGCAGAGGCTATTTTCAAACCCCTTAAAACCTGGGCTGGCCTAATGACTTTGTTTGGCTAATAAAAGATGGTAGAAGTGACAGTGAATAAGCTTAATGCCCAGACCTTAAGCAGCTTTTCCTGTTTCCACTTCTTTTCTTTTGTCTCTGCCATCGCCAGGAGAATATGCCCAGGCTATCTTATTGGAGAGGAGATATGTATAGCAAAGCCAAGTAACCTCGTTTATCTCAGCTGAGACCTAGACAGCCAGGGAAACTCCAGGTATGAGTACAAGTCCAGTCGTATCAGTCAATCTATGTAACCAACGACCCCAGACACTTATTATTACATGACATGGAGTTTTGGTATCTAACTTTTATGCTACAATATTAGCAATAGATAAATATATGCCCTTTCTCTCATTTTCTAATATCTCGGATATATCAATCATACAAGTCCTATAATTTCTACCTACAAAACAGATCTCAAATCCACCATTTTTCCATCTGCATTGCTCCACTCTAGTTTAAGAACCATCATCACCTCACCTGAAATGAACTACTGGTTTCCCTGATTCCAGTCTAGACACTTATAATCCACTCTTCAAATATCAGTGGGAGTTATTTATTTTCCAAAATATAAATCATATCACCTCAGTCATTCCCCTACTTAAAGCCCTCGAATATCTTCTCATGGTCCTCAGAATACAATCCAAATTTCTCACCAGGGTTCACAGGCCATGTGATCTGCCTAATACCAGGATAAAAAAGTAGCATTTATTATACTCTTAAAAAAAGTTTCTTCAAAGAAATGTGGAATCAGTTCCTGTTTAGAAATCACTGCTTGCAGAAAGGTGTTTTGCTATTTCAATTCATGGAATATTATTTTGGTAAATGTACCAAAATGTATCAAAATGAAACAGTTTCTTTGGCAGACACAGAACCTGAACATGAAGACCTGATTCCCCACCTTAATTTTTCACGTCATGAAGATATGAAAAATTAAGGTGGGGAATGAAAGGAGAGGATGAAAGGAAAAGTAACAACACACTGGAGATCCAGTGTGTGTATCACACTGAAACTACGGAAGGATAAAGTTAGACCTGGAAAAGAGGTCTACAATTGGGGCCGTAGAAGCAAAGAGGTCAAAATGATGCTTTGAAAGGATATAAACAACTGATCTCTGACTTCACACCAATGGTAGAATAGGGGAAAATGGGTTACCCCTGAGTTAAAAGGTATTAGCCAGAAGATTAAATAAAAATCAAAATTCCAGAGAATGGACATTGATAAATATCTCTTAACATTTGTATGGAATACTTTTGGCTAAAAAATCCTTTTGTGTATTTTCCCTGGCTTATACCTGAGGGCCTGAGGCACGCAGGGTTTGATGAGGTTTAATGCACAGAAATTAGTTTTCATCTTGAATTTATCCAAGCATACTACATTGATGGCTCGCATGGTCTATGAGTCTGTAAGCCTTCCAGGAATGAATTGCCATGGCTTGTACTTGTAAAAGAAATATTCCTCAAGGAGCTAACTTCTAGGATCTATATAGGTTGAAACATAAAGAATACCAAAGGTGCAAAACAATGTAAAAATCACTAAAACCAGCCTGTTCTTAAACAATGTGGCTGCGGTCTCAGAACACCAAAGACAGTACAGGCATACCTAAAGAGGCAATTGATGCAGTCATGGACATCAGTAAGATTAGATTCTCATCTCCCAGGTAGTGATCTTCAATATAAAGTTCAGTTTGTTAATACACAGTCACCCAGCTAGGCTTTCTGGCACTTGGCTCCCAGACAGCCTTGTCCTTCAGCCTCTTGTAATGGGGAGGAGAGGTGAAAGTGAAGAAAAGCTGCTGGGTCCTGATATTCCTGGAATTTCTCTCCAGTGAACTGAAAGTTCTCAGGTATGACAACGTATCCTGCAGCTCTACTCAAAGAGAAAAGACTCTTCTGAGAAAATGAAACCCAACAAAAATGGTGCAGGAGATAGAAAGTTCTAAAAAGCACCTTCCAAATTGCCCATTCCTCAGCCTTCCAGGAATGAATTGTCACGGTTTGTACTTGTAGAAGAAATATTCCTCAAGGAGCTAACTTCTAGGATCTATACAGTTTGAAAAATAAAGTATACCAAAGATGTAAAACAAGGTAAAAATCACTAAAACCAGTTTCTGTTCTTAAACAATGTGGCTGCAGTCTCAGAACACCAAAGACAGCACGGGGATAGCTAAAAAGGCAATTGATGCACTCGTGGACACCAGTAAGATTAGATTCTCATCTCCCAGGGAGTGATCTTCAAACTGCCCATTCCTCTGCCCTCTCTCACTCTGCATTCTTCACCAGGAATGTGCTCTCCATCTTCTTTCTGTGTCCACACCCAGCCTATCTTTCAGATTCCAATTCACTCTGCCTTCCTGTGAGGCTCTCAAATGATCATAGCTCCCAGGGATCTCTTTCTTTGGCAAATAAATCAAAATCAGAATTCATTTCCTCTGCATTCCTGAAACCTCACACACACACACACACACACACACACACACACACACACACACACGATCACACAGTATGCACTATCTAATTAATTGTAACAGAAACCAGAAAGCTAGTGGTCATCCTTTTATGTGCCTCTTTTTTCACCAGCACATTCCCCAATCTCAGAGTTTGATTAGAATTCCCCTGAAATACGTCTCGAGTCTGGCCACTAATATCCATCCCCAGTGCCTCCTCCATATCAGCTATCTTCACTTATTTGATCTGTGTCTCCCTCTCGTTTATCTTGCCCAAATCTCCTTCCAATATTTTATCCACAATGTAATCAAATTGGTCTTAATGAAATGCAAATCAGATCATGTCACTCTTCTGAATTAAGCATTTCAATGATTCCTCTCTTCTCATGATATGAGGCTAGATTTCCTTACATGGTACAAGGTTATACAAATAGTGGCCTATGATTGTCTCCAGTCCAGTTTCATTTCTTGCTATTTCCCCGCACTCTGTTCACCTCCAGACTTTTATAAATTCTACAGGCTGTGCCTGAACACTCCTCTACTTGTCCTTTGAGTGGCTAACTTTTATATATTCTTCCTATCTTAGCTTAGATACTTCCTCTTTTGTCTGGGACTTCCTAATACCAATATAGATGTTCTTCCTGGGTGATACCACAGTATCCTATACTACCATCATTTTATAGAGATAGGGCTTTTAGTTGCAGACAATGAAACCAGCTCAGGCTAATTAAAGCAGATCACAAACATATTAAATATTAGGTAGCTAACAGAATCTCTGGGACGGCTAAAGAATGGAGTTTGGAGGTTACCTGGCCAGTAATAATGCTTCAGTCTCCACTGTAGAACGGTTCATATGACTGCCGTGGATGGGCAGAGACACCACTGGTGCTGGACACTAGGTGCTGCCGCTGAGACTTCTACCCCTTCCTCTGACGGCTGGAACCCTGGTCACATGCCTGTGCCCTTACTGCAGGAAAGTAGGCTCCTGTCGTCTACCTTGGGGAGTGCTCAGATTAGTTGCTAAACCATTTTGTTGAAAAAGAGCTCTAGAGTAAGTAGTCATAACCACTCATTAAATTTAAAATTGTTAATGAGTTTCTTAAAAAATGTTAAAGTTGTTAGCTGTTATAGTATATATCTGGTCTGTTTTCCAGGGACTCCTTTGGGCAGTACCATGTCTGTGCTGGCAAGCAAATAGGGCTTAATAAAAGAATGTGAAAATATGACTGAATTAGCACTATAACTCTCTGAGTGCTGAACACATACCAATGGACAGGAAGCTGAGGTGGACAGCAGGCAAGCATTAGTGACGAGGTTACACTAACAAATCAAAAGGACATAGCTAACACCTCAACCTGCTTGGAAGAATTTGGATGCTAAATGGTACCGATAAGGTGGCCAGAGAGGGTTAGATGTGCTACAATGTGCTTCCATAACACTCCATACTTCTCCAATCTTAGCACTAATCAAATTTTACTGAATAATTTGTTAATTTTTTGTTACTCTTGCAGAGTTATAAGAGCTGTGAAGGCAGGGACCATAACCATCTCTGAATGGTCCACGGATGGTACGTAGTAGTTTTTTTTTTAATAAGTGAGTGAATAAATGAATGAATAAATGAATGAGGGTGAGTGTGAAGGTGCAGAAGCGGTGGTAGAGGAGGTAGAGGTGGGCGCCAGAGAACAGTGCCAGGTTCCAGTGAGGTGACTTGGCATCGGTTCAGGCCTGATGCTGGCCACTCCCACACGGCTCCTTTCTTTCTAATCTCCTTCTCATTCTCCTTGGGAAGGATTGAGGTCTGTGGAAAACAGCCAAAAAACTGTTATGGGAACGGCAAGTCCAAATAATGCTCAAGCATCAGAAGGATGTGAGCGCTGAAAGCCACTTCTGTTCCCCCTCCCTCAGCTGAAGGGGGTGGGGAAGAGTTCCCAAAGCCATAACTCCTTTTGGGGGGATTTAGAAGGCATATAAAGGCCCCTGGCTGACGACTTGCTTCTTCATTCTGCAGCTGGTGCCAGAACTCTCAATCCTGCGCTGAAAGAAAATGTCTATCCAGTAAGTATTTCTGTGAGATGTTTTAAAAATGCCTCAGTTGATTCATAGTGAATGTGCCATTTCCAGAGCTCCTGAAGAGAAGTCATTGATTGACGACCTGTTTAGGGAAGACCCTTGGATTTTGGTGGGGAATTTTTCCCTATTTGTGTATTGAAGTAAATATCTAGAATTCAGATCTAAATTATGGTGGGGTCTGTGTGATTAAACTGGGGCTGGCAAACAGTTGTGAGGATCTCAGGCAGACTTGGGTTCCACTTCTTGTCTAGTCATTTCCTAGCTGACTTTGAGCAGATTACCTGACTTTTCTAAGTCTAGGTTTTCCCATATCTAGAATGGCTATAACAATAGTACTTATCTCATTATGCTATTGTGAGATTTAAATGAGCTAATACTGAGAGAAGTTCTTTTTATGGTGTATAGCACATAATAAGTGCTTAACAAAAGGCAATTATTATAATCTGGAGTCTGGCCAGATATTCCCCACTAAGAAGTTATAAAATGAAGCCAAAGAGAGGAGGTAAGAAATCAACAGCAATATAGAACCTGATGAATTTTTTAAAAGTACTGTAGCTCCTGGGGATTGGTAGAGAAATGAGATGATGGGGAGAAATGATGGTATAATATGGGCGAATAACGCAGGATGAGGTACTTGACTCGAACCCCCCAGGAGGGAGAGGAATGAGTCTCTCAGTGAGGCATA
Source organism: Propithecus coquereli (assembly GCF_000956105.1). Classification (NCBI taxonomy): domain Eukaryota; kingdom Metazoa; phylum Chordata; class Mammalia; order Primates; family Indriidae; genus Propithecus; species Propithecus coquereli. The sequence continues at coordinate 1,943,688 of NW_012150030.1, read as the reverse complement.
AAAATCAATGACGCAGCAGTGAGCTGAGAGAGCTGACAGGCCCGGGAATGCTGTGGGAAGGAGCCTGTCTAGGACCCAAGCTCAGGAAGCGAAGTGATAGCAGCAGGATTAGTGGATTTGTGTTCAGAAATAAGTGAAAACTGGCAGAGGGCAAGATCAAGTCCACTGTGACCACTGACGTTAATAAAGAGGTCACCCCCCCACCCCCGCATCAAAGAAGCGCGAGCCGGTCCGCTGCACCGCGGGGCGCGCGACCCTCCCGCAGGCCCTGCGTGCAGCCACAGAGCGCCTTCCCTCCCGGAGCTCTGCCTCTGTCCCTGCTGACTTCTTTGAGTATAAACACAGGCTTCTTGCTCATTATTCCACCATTTCAGAGTCGAGCATCCTGCTGGTGGTTACAAGAAACTGTTCGAAACTGTGGAGGAGCTGTCCTCGCCGCTCACGGCTCACGTGACAGGTTGGTCGCGCCCGTCTTGCGCCCCCCGCTGTTGTGCTGAGCTCCCTCTTGTCTGTTGGCGGCTGTCAGTCCTGGCTCCCCCGGTTCGGTTCGGGCACTGCGAGGGGAACCAGGTGGTTTCCTCACATTACTTCATTTCTCTAATGTAGAAAAATGCTACCTAACTGGGATTCCTTGAGGAAAGAGACTATGCCTTGGTCATCTTGAAACCGTCAGTGCCTGGCACATAGTAAATGTTCTATAAGTGTCCGTCCCACCAGTGTCTGAATACACGAGGGCCACGTAACAAGCACCTGTGAATATTACATTGAAGGGTGGTGGGTTTCATGCCCATTACATTGGAAGAATGATGTTGGTTCTGGAGTCAGGAAGAGGTAGATGCTAATCACAGCTCTATCATTTCACTGTGAATCTTCTAAGTTTTTTAAACTTTCTAAGCCTCAATTCCCTTACATACCAAAAACCAAAATTTACCTCATGGAGATGTTGTAAAGATTAAATGAGGTAATGTACATAGACTGACTCACCCAATATGCAACACTCAAAGTGATCAATAGACGGTAGTTATTATTACTGTCACCATCATTATTAATAAATAGAAAATAACCCATTTGCTTAAAAAAAATTACTGGCAAGGATTAAGCAAACACTGCCAAGCACCACACTTTTCAAAGGATACTAGAGCACAGACCTAACTGGTTAAACCTGAAGGCCTTAAGGACTATCTGCGATACCCTTCATTTTGCAGATGAGGAAAGTGAGACCCAAAGATGGCATGTGGCAAACCCTAAACCAGAATTCAAGTCCCTGACACCCAGCCCTGTGTACTTTCTGCTATAGCAGGTTGCCTTCCATCCAGGCAGTAGTGCACCCCCTCAGAGGAATATAGCTCTAGATGTCAAAAAGCCAATATTCCCATTGTTTCATTTAAATAATTTCTTCTATTGACACATCTTTTAAAATATCTTTATCAAATGCCAAAATATATCAAGCAATTTGAAAATCTTCTTAAAACTGAGATGGCAAAAGGCAAATGATATCTAAGGAAATCTATGAGGTGGAGAATCCCATTCCCTTCAAGATGGTTTCCCCTCACTCCTCTTCCAACCTTTCTCCAAACTCTGGGGCATTGTCACATTTCCCACCATGTGGTCTCCTAGTGAAAGAAGAGTCACGTCAGCAGACATTTTCTAAGTGCCGTCCAACGTGAGAGCTGGGAATGAAAATCAGTGCCGGCTTTATAAAGAAGAGGCTGCCCGATTGGGCTGCTAATAAAATTCACCTTACCAGAGAGGAGCCCGCCCAAGGGCAGGGGTAAGAAGCGGTGTTCTGTCTCCCCTCCACCACAGGCCGGATCCCCCTCTGGCTCACCGGCAGTCTCCTTCGATGCGGGCCAGGACTCTTTGAAGTTGGATCTGAACCATTTTACCACCTATTTGATGGGCAAGCCCTGCTGCACAAGTTCGACTTTAAAGAAGGACACGTCACATACCACAGAAGGTAAAGGGGCATGAGGCCGAACTCCCCAACCCAGGAGTGAGACCTGGCGCAGCTCCCCCTCCCGTGTGCTTTTGAACCTTCTGAACCCAGGAGGGGACCTGTATATCCACTTCCTTCTCAGAATCCACCTGGCCCAACATGTCTGTATGGACACCTGGGAACACTACCTTGAGATAAAGGAGAAGCTAAGAACTAGAGCTTTGGGGTCCCACAGGCCTGGCTTTAAATCCTGTATTCAACAGACACTGCTTGCCTGGGTGGGTGACTAATTCTTTGTAATCTGTAAAATGGGAGAAATAATAGAATCTACTTCGTAGGTTCATCACAAGGATTAAATGAGAACACAGTGTCTAGCACATAAGAAGAACTCAATAATAATAACAGTTATTGTGATGATGATTAGTAGTATGAAACCATTGGCTATCTTGACTTCTTTCCTTTTTTTAGAATCAGAAAGGCCACAGGGAAGGAGAGGGAGGTGCTGCAAAGTAGGGAAGGACCAAGTATTTCATAGTGATACCAGAAAGAGAAGTTTTCCGAAAATAAGAGATTATTGCTAAGGGCTTGAAGACCTAAACCATCACTCCAGGAAGCCCCCTTAACATCACAATGAATACTTTGTCTTCTGTTTTAATATTCAGGCCTGTAAGTGGCTTTGTTGATCCCCACATATTTCAGACATTGTGAAAAGACACCCAAAGGAAGCATAAAAGGAGACTTGAACAGGTTAACTTGGACTCTAAAAGAAGAGAAACAGATCATGTCAAGCAGCAATGTAGCTATGACAGGAGAGTTTGGAGCTCAGATAAAGCCTTCATATGCCTTCTAAAGACCTGGGTACTTTTTCCTTTTCATACAAGTACGAAATCAGACTTTAATTAGCTGTCTACATGAGAGATCCTGGGCAATGTATGTCATCTAGTCTGGGATATGGTTCGGCAGATCTGCCTGGGCAAGGGATTGAATTCAAGAACACATACTTTTTAAAGTAGCAAAATAAATTTTGAAAATTGAAGAAAAACACAAGAGGAACAGAGAGATTGAAAGGAATACAATTCAGCATATCATGTTCTGTGTTTCCCCAGTAAGTGTAGCTTGAGAGGTTATAGGCTACAGGGGGAGGTCCTTTGTGAACTGCCCACAGCGCTGCATGGTGTGACACAGAAGGTCACGTGGTCCGGCATGGGCCGACTTGGGTTTGAATCCAGCTTGGCCAGATATGCCAGTCACTTAACTTCTCTGGACCTCAACCTCCTCATCTAGGAGGTTTAGCAGATATAAATTTAAGCTCATGGAACGTTGTCTCTTTCTCCTTTGGTGGCCCCAACAAAATGAGCTGACAATAATCTTTATTCTTCATGTTGTGACTTTGTGATTCTGATTTGATGAGGACACAGAGAATGACCATTCCAAGCTCCACATGGAGCCTGCGCTGCCCCTGTCTGTGACCCTTTCCTGTATCCCAATGTCCTTCAGGTTCATCCGCACTGATGCTTACGTTCGGGCAATGACTGAGAAAAGGATCGTCATAACAGAATTCGGCACCTGTGCTTTCCCAGATCCCTGCAAGAATATATTTTCCAGGTTACTGAAATCCAACTGCATGTTATTCAAGACATTTTGCATTAGCCCTTTTTCTCTCGTGGCTTAAAAGTTATTGAACTGAAAAATTCATTTGCTTCTGCAGGTTTTTTTCTTATTTTCGAGGAGTGGAGGTTACTGACAATGCCCTTGTTAATGTCTACCCGGTGGGTGAAGATTACTACGCCTGCACAGAGACCAACTTCATTACAAAGATTAATCCGGAGACCTTGGAGACAATTAAGCAGGTGGGACACAGTGCTCAGGTGACGTCACTCAGGAATTTAGAAATTGGAACTCAGAATTAAATCAACTGTGCAATTTGGTGGAAGGAATATGAGAGCCAGATTAAGTTTCAAATCCTTGCTTTTTCACCAACTACTAGCTATGTGACATAGGGCAAACTTTATTTCTTCATCTGTGAAATTTTAAAAAAGTATATGGATTGAAGGAAAACCGTATAAAATGGCTAAAATATTCATTCATGATACAAATATTTATTGAGTGCTTTCCATGTACCAGAATTTATGCTAGATGCAAGGGGTAGATCAATGAGCAAGACAACATGGTCCCTGATGTCATGGCTTTGATAGGGTAGCATGGACCTGGTACATATTGGGTGCTCAAAAAATTGCAGCTGTTGATATTGAAAACCATGCTATTTGTGGTTCTAGGAAAATACATTGCACCAATTTGCCCCTTCTTATAGATGCTTATTAGAAATAAAGATATGTGTTAAATGAAATAGCATAGGACAAAATATCAGCAATATTAGAAAGTGACAGTTTCACTGAGAATTTATGCAACCTCGATGCAGCATTACTTAAAATAGATCCTCATTTTCAACCAATATTTATTAATATATATCTATTTGCAAGGCATTGTTCTTATCTTCAGGAAGCTTAATCTCTAGATTGGGAAGTCAAACAAGTACAATTATTATAAGACATAAAATGTGATGAGTCTTTTAAAAGAAGGAAAACCTAAGAAAGCACAGATAAGAAAGAAATTATTTCTGGCGGTAGTTGGGATGCAAGGTGGGGTGGATCAAGGAAGGTTCAAATGACTTGCATTTGAACTGGAAGTTAAAAGAGAGGTATGACTTCAGTGAATTTGAAGAAAGGACATTCTAGGTGAAGAGGGTAACATGATCAAAGGTGAGACAATAGAGGATATGTTCATGCAAACTAGAGAATGTTGGATAGAGTTGCAGTATTTCCCAGTGGAGATACTAGTGGCATTGGGCAGGAGGCGACTCATCATTGCAGGAACTGTCCCATACATTGCAGAGGTCTGTCATCCCTGGCCTCATCCGCTAACCACCAGTGACGTCTTTAATCATTGTACAAACCTAAAATGCCCCTGACATTTCCAAATATGCCCCTAGGGGGCAATCACACTCCCAGTTGGAAACCAGTCATCAATGTCAAGGGACACAGGATAGGACGATATTAAAAGCTTGAATGATGAGCTAAACATTTGGAATAAGTCATTTAGCTAATGGGAAGCTACTGAAAGTTTTCGCTCAAAGAGGTAGTATAAGCAGAGTTGTGCTTTAGGATGTTTAAGTGGGAAGCCATGTGTGAGCTGTATGGGAGAGCAAAAGAAATAAGGTATAGCTAGCTCAGAAGGTAGAATTCAAGACCAGAACTATAAATGCAGTACTAGTAGAAATGGAAAAAAAATAGTCTCAACACGGGTCTCAATATCACAAGCTGATCTATAATTCTCCACAGACTATTTACTAAGTCTTAACATATGCTTTCCCCAGTTCTTTATTGTTTTTGATGTGTGTGTGTGTAACCCTGTACAAGTGTGTATGTAGATCATTTAGAGAAGAACTGAAGCTGAGTTTCTCAATCATTCATTGGACTCTGACATCATATCTGTATTGCAATTGCATACTACTTTAATTGAAAATGTAGAAGCTATAGTATGGCTCCAGAATAGGCTTTATTAGATGTCAGGTTCTGTTGTGAGTAGTACCATACCCTGACTTCATATAAAATTGTAGTACTAAAAATTTGAGATTTTCTTTTGCTTACTATTATCGAAATAGTCTCCTAACCAGAGCCTTTGCCTCCAGCCTGATTCCTTTAAATACAATTTCCTTAGTGAGGCAGGAAGAATTTTTCTAAAATACAAATATAAATATGTTACTCCACCTAGGGAACCCATAATTTCCAAAATAAAGTCCAAGTGAAGGCCTTTACTGCTGGCCCATTCTCACTTCCCCTCCTCCATGCATGCCCTTCCCTGCAGCTATGCTGAACAACTAGTAATCCCCAAACAGCATGTACTATTTCACAATTCTTTGTCTTCACATTAAGATTCTCACCCCTGGAACACACTGTCATCCTGCTCCACCTAGCTAACTTGTAATCACCTCTCAAGCATTAGAGACGGGAAGCCCACCTAGCTGGGTTTGATAGCCTTTCTCTACAGATACTTTTTTGTACTCACTGTACTTTATGCCAGATTATTGGTCTAATACAGTGCTGTCCAATGGAACTTTCTGCAATGATGTAAATATTCTAGATCTACGTTGTTTCAGTGCTATTGAGTACTTAAAATATGGCTAACATGACTGAGGAACTGAATTTGAAGTTTTTTCTGAAAACTAGTGGCTACCATATTGGACAGTGCACGTCTAGACTGAAGTTCTTGAAAGCAAAGACCTCTTTTCCTAGACCCTGGCACAGTGCCTGTCATATACCAGAAGCTCAAAGACTACTTGCTGAATGATTGAATGAATGTATGAATGAATGTCTTGCCTATTATTTAAATAAGGGTGATGAAAAGACCCATGCTTTAAAAATATTTTCCTAATAGAATAAAAATAATTTTGCTTAGTTAAATACATACACCATCAATTATTCTTCCAATAAATTTTTATTGGATGGGTTTCAGGTAGAAATCTAGTGCTGATTTGCCACCATGTGCCTCTATACTCTTGAACAAGACACTTGACCTCTCTGAGACCTCAATTTCTCCTTCTGTAAACTGAGAGGTTTGTGCTAGATTTGTGGATCTGAATTTCTTATGAGATTCCAAATTAAATTAAAATGCTGGATCCTTATATTTAATTCCAAGAGATTCATGGTTCTCCTGAAGTTTATTTAGGTTAAGGCTTTCTATACTAGATGAATCCCGAGGTCCCTTTCAGTTACAAACTCATACTTGCACTTGTAGTATATGCAAGACACTGGGTTTTATATTTAGGCTGCCATTTTTATAAATTGAAAATTACTGAATACCAGCAATTTTATACAATTCAATCAAATACAATGAGAGAAGTATAAAGAAGTCCTAGGATTCAAATTTATCATTGTCTGAGGTCAACTTGCATGTTTAAAAAGAAAAGTAACCCAAGCACCATATGGTATACATCAAATGAAGAACACGGTCACAGAGACTCCAGATTTTAGACACATGGGAGTCAGTATGGGTGTCCCAGGAAAGTTCTACACTACAGGTGGGAACTGAAGGTGAAATAGTGTAGGATCCAGAGAGATGGAAAGAAAGAGAAAGTACACTTAGGGTGAGAGTGCAAAGGGTAGTGGTGGGGTCAGACCTATGGACAAAGGTGTACTGTACTCTCCCTTCTCTCAACGTGGGTGATATTCACTTTCCTTCCATAGGTTGATCTTTGCAACTATGTCTCAGTCAATGGAGCCACTGCTCACCCCCACATCGAAAATGATGGAACCGTTTACAACATTGGTAATTGCTTTGGGAAAAATTTTTCAATTGCCTACAATATTGTAAAGATCCCTCCACTGCAAGCAGGTAAGTTTACCAATCTTTCCTCTTCTGAAAACAAATATCTCTATTGTGAGAAAGTTACCAGAAATACAGGATGTCAGATCAGAATATCGAGATAGCATTATAAGCGGAGTTAAATTACTCTCAGGCTTTAGAACAATTGCCCTCACTCCTACCTTACCAGGGACCAATGCCCATCTCTTGCCCAAAGCAAGAGATGACAACTTGAAAATGCAGAAAGCAAGTGGCCAAGTTCTATTCTACAATGTTTCAAGATGTTGTGTATATGTGGATTTGATCATGTAAAATTTAGATTCAAATCCAGCAAACATTATTGAGCACTTACTCATATGCCAAGCAAAATCAAATTAAATAAACATATGTGTATGCATAATAGCATACATACATATATATGAGAATGTATTCAATATTTTGTGTTTAATTCCCAAAACTGTAAACAAATCTATAAACTCATTAATACTCTAGAAAAAGAATTAAAGAAGAGGAGAGAGTACTTTAGAATTCTCTATTTATCTTCCTTTCATTGCCAGGTTCATTGATAACCATCTTGATGACAGAATTATTTGAATTTATATGGAGTTTTGTTTGGTATCGCTTAGTGTAGTTCTTGGTTCAGTGTAGTCCCTGGACCAACAGCATCATTTGGAATACTGTTAGAAATACAAATCTTGAGCCCCACCACAGGAAACTGAATAAAAAATTCTGGCAGAGGAACCTGCAATCAGTATTTTAAGAAAACTTTATGTGATTCTGATGCACATTAAGGTTTGAAGACCATTGACTTAGTAGTAAATAAATTAAATTTTAACGTGCATGAGAATAACTGTACGGTTTTATTGGCAAAAACCCATCTGTGCTATACATTTTAGGCATCTTAGGATACTGCAAAAGGCATTTTGATCATACTAAAGTTTTGCCTTACTCCCCTGACTTAAAACCCACCTCCAGTTTCAATATGTGATTCCCCTATACCCTGCCTCCCACAACCCTATTTGAGCACACTTTTCCAGATCGGCTGCTATTTGGATTTTCCCAAGTGATTGCAGCTTCACATGAAATTTCACTAAGAAATGCCAATGACTGAGAAAATGAAAATAAACTCTGAAAAAAAAAATCAAGATCTGAAAATGTATTTCTTTGCTTGTATAAGCTATTCTAAATGCTTTGTATTAAAAAAAATAAATAAGAGGCTGTTTCAAAGCCTTTTGAAACCACTTTATTTCAGACAAGGAAGATCCAATAAGCAAGTCAGAGATCGTTGTACAATTCCCCTGCAGTGACCGATTCAAGCCATCTTACGTCCATAGGTAACTTGAAGGCCTGCTATCAATCTTCAGGAAAACTCAAGTTTAAAGATTTGTTTTGCCTACCTTTGATACCAATCCTGATCACATTTTTTTTTTCAGAAAACTAAATTTAAACATAATTAATTTTATGTAGGCATTGTTGATTCATGTAACTAAGCAAACCTTGTGTATACATATTTCTTTGCAGTTTGAGAATCAGCTCTTTCATTCACAAGCTCATTTGTGTTTCTGAACAGTTTTGGTCTAACTCCCAACTATATCGTGTTTGTGGAGACACCAGTCAAAATTAACCTGTTCAAATTCCTTTCTTCATGGAGTCTTTGGGGAGCCAACTACATGGATTGTTTTGAGTCCAACGAAACCATGGGGGTAAGTCTTAGATTTATTTGTCAAGCTTGTGATTCTGAAAATAAGATGTGTTTCATAATGTACACTTTTTTCCTTTTTAAATGCATCAAAATATTTTACTCACTTTTCAAGGTTTGGCTTCATATTGCCGACAAAAAAAGAAGAAAGTACCTCAATAACAAATACAGGACTTCTCCTTTCAATCTCTTCCATCACATCAACACCTATGAAGACAATGGGTTTCTGATTGTGGATCTCTGCTGCTGGAAAGGGTAAGAAAGGACATTGGACAAATGGTACATTTCCTGTTCTTGGAAATTAGGAGGCTTTTACAGAGAAGGTCCTCTCAATGTTTAATCCGAATGACATCTAAAAATGCAAGCAGTATGTGAGAGTCAAAAAATATAATTGAAAAAGCAATAGGGAGTTTAGGTAATCTGAACAGCCAAACCATAGCGAAGGATTAAAAACCAATCAGGCCATGAACCAGACCTGAAAATAAAAGGACCTCAGGAATGAGCTTAAACTTGACAAAATCTTTGAGGGAGCTTGAACCGCACCCACTCTAGGATTGGGAGAAGGAGGTATGCTTCTTTTCAGACTAGCCACGTCTCTGAGAAAACAATAGCCCCTAAAGACACGAACACAATGGTGACAGAGGAGCAACACAGAAAGTATCTTAAGGCTGCGGTTATTTAAACATATCCATGAGGTGGGTTTCTTTTATTTTTTCACCCAGTGTGGGCAGGAGGAAATGGCTCTGATACACCTGGGTTGTTAGTAGTTTCTGGGTTGTGAAATAAAAAACAGGCAGGCACTTATGCTTTTAAAAGGCATGAATCATCTCTCTAAAATTACTTGTAATTGTTGGTGCTCATGTTTGACTTCTTATTTTTGCAGATTCGAATTTGTTTATAATTACTTATATTTAGCCAATTTACGTGAGAACTGGGAAGAGGTGAAAAAAAATGCCAGAAAGGCTCCCCAACCTGAAGTTAGGAGATATGTGCTTCCTTTGAATATTGACAAGGTAACCTCCTTCTACATAGATTTCAGATCTAACCAGAATGTTCATCTGTCTGAGGAATTGTTCTCCGGCCTCATGTTTATACATAAAGTCCTGTAGTTTCAGAGCTAGAAGGAATTTTAAAAATAATCTAGTTGAACTCCCCTTGTTTTACAAGTGAGGAAACTGAAGCTCAGAAGAGTGATGTGACCTCACAAAAGCTACTAGAGCAGAGCCAGGATGAGAACCAGGTTTTGTGATTCTAAATCCGCTGTTCCTTTATTTACAAAATCCTCTTAAAAATATGCTTTCTCGGTGAATAGTGCAGACTCACCGACTCCTAGGATCCTTTGTCGATAATATAAATACCTTAAATAATTTGAAATTCTGGAGAGATGAAGCATGAAAAAGTACCCTTGTGGGGAAATCAGCCCATTATTTTGGTTTTTAATAATCGTCTAAAAATATCACTAGAGGTTAAAAATCATTAATAGCATTAGACAGTCATCTCTTTATTTCTACTTTTTCTTCCCTGTATTCAGTGACTGTCTTTTTAGAATAAGCAGAGTGACATCTAGAATTTGTAGTGTGATGGAAATGCCAGTCAAAATCAAGAAAATATTATTTTCACGTGTAGATACCTGAGCACGCACTCTCTTTTATGTCTATGTGCTCCCTAGTTGCACAAAAGGAGTTGAGGCAGCCACATGGAATGTAAAACATCATACCAAAGGCTTAGATCTGATGTCGTGGAAAATTAACCCAATTTAGAACCAGGTATCGCTGCTCTTAAGCAAGTTTGTGAGCTCTATGAAGAATGAGAAAAGACGAGGTTGAGATTAGGCATTATAACTAGGCAAAAGAGCTTCTACAAAGGCAAGGAGGAATTTTAAAAGCAAGATTTAATCTAGAAATGTGTAGTAGCTGGAGCTGGTTCCTTAGGAGCATAGGGAACTGGGTTTGGGCAGAGGAACTGGAAAGACAGGTGCAGTGATATCGTAGGGGCTCTGTAAGTCTTTGGGCATTTTATAAACAACAGGGAGCCACTGAAGTGCTTTAAGAGTGTGGGGCTGTATATGAGATTTGTTTTGTAAGTCACTCTGGCAGCATCACGGAGGACAGACTGGAAGGCAGGGAGTCCAGAGGCTGGAAGCCTATTAGAGGATTAATGCAGTGGGGTAAATAAAAGAAAATAAGTACCTGAATAAAGAAAATGGCAAGTGAAAGATAAAAGAAGATATAAAGTTGAGAAATAATTAGGCAGTAGAATCGGCAGGAGTTGGTGTCTAATTATATATGAAAGGTAAGGGAGAGGAAAGAATCGAGGATGCTTTCCAGGCTCCTGCCCTCAGCAGTTGAGTGAGTAGTAGTACAATCTGCTGAAAGGGAAGCACAGAAGTAAGAGGAGCTGGTTTGCAGGAAAAAGAGTAGGATTTATTTTATACATGTTGCATTGAAAGTATTGCTGGTCATCTCAGCAAAATGATCAGCAGGCACCTGCTAGACATGGATCTGGGGCTCAGAAGAGAGATCATGGAGAGAGATCAGTCTAGGTACCTTAAACACTCTTGCTTTCCCCTTAGGAAGCGTATCTCTGGCACGTAGTTGAGTGCCCATAAAATCATTACTAAATGAATGAGTCAGTTGATTTCAGTAAACTCCTATTTTGCTAATAATGGTAAAATCAGAATCATCTTTAAATTAAGGACATAAAAGAGGATCACTTAACTTAAAAATCCACATTCCAAAGCAAAGAAAAAGGAAGAATTTTTCTAAATGTATGGTCATCATTGCCTAAAGAAAGATCACCCAATTACAGAATGGGGAAATTTTGTCATGATGAACAATGTCTAATGTCACCTTAATCCCCGCCTTCTCTTTCTTTCAATAGTTACTAAGTAACCACTGCAATAGGCATTGCACTAGTTGTTCCAGTGGGTACGTGGAAAGGATACACTTCTAGTTCTCATGGAACCCGTTACCTAGTGTGGTGGGGAGAGGGAAGGTGATTCAGGAATGAGAATGCATGTCAGCACAAGAGGAGTTCTGTGAGGGAGGGGTAAATGATAGTCAGATGAGGAGTCATCACACTTGTTTGGGGAGATTCATGGAACACAGTTATTTGCAGCGGGCAGTCTTTTGGTTGGTGATGATGAAATTGAAGCAGAACAGTAGAGGACGGGAAAAACAGCTTAAGGAGAGACAGAGAAGTGGGGAGCAGATAGAGAGAATTGGCTGTTATCCAACTGGTTGGATCACAGGCAAAAGTAGTGGAGTAAATGGGATAAAAAGCAACGTAGGTTGATAATCTTGGAAGGCTTTAAGATCAAGCTAAGAGGTTTGTACTTTATTGGGCAGGGAATGGGGAGACAGCGGAGATTTTTAAACAGAAAAAAGCTGATAATTATTGGTATTGAAATGATGATCAAATATGTAAGAATAGATAGCTAGCAGGGAGAAAGTTCATACTTTAGAATGGGTTTTCCAAACGAAACATTAAAAAATTGCTTATTTTTGAATCAGAAATTTGATAACCAGAGAATATCGAGAAAGAAGAAAAGATAGCCAAGCACAGTAGCTCAGGAAATGCCCATGTGTAGAAAGTGGTCGAAAAAAAGAGAAGCCAGAAAAAAAAAGAGCCACAGAAAGAGCCACCAGAAAGTCCTAGTTCCACTAAAAGAGGGTAATCCACATAGGCTAGGGCAGGAGAGGGTTATATGGTACCCACTGCTACAGACAGGTGGAAAAGGCCAAAGACTCGGAACCCAACACTAGATTTGATGATCTCCAAGGGAGTAGAGTGAGGGAGACAGAAATCAGTTTTCAAGGCTCTAAAAGTGAGCAGTATATGGGAGAAGTTACTGAACCTATACTCTTAAAGGTTTCACACTGAAAGGAAAAATAGGTCATAAATTAGGGGAAGGAGAGGCAATAAACAGATCAAGAGAAGAATGGAGAGAGCTAAGGAGAGGAGAGAATATAAAATGACTGAGGTTTCAGTTTACTGATTAAGATAATGGTAGCATCTTTAAAATATGTCATTACTTTTGAAAAGGCAGTACATTTAAATGTTCAAAAAATAAAAACTATATAAAAAGGTATACACTACGAAGTCTCACTCCAACCCCTCGCTCCATCTATTCAACTCCATTCCCCCTCACTTCTTATGTCTAACTTTTATTAATATCTTCCTTTTCTTTTATTTATATAGAAATATGATATATGTATTGGATATAAAATATAAAAAATACAAATATATATGTATATATAATTATAGTTCTCATTCTCTTACACAAAAAGCAAGTTTCTGTATTCACTGTTTTGTACCTTGCTTTTTTCATTTAACAATATATACTAAAAATGTTGCTTTTATATTCTTTTTGTGAACATACACAAGGTTATTCATACGGTGCCTAACTTCTGGGCAACAGAATTGTTTCTAGTCTTCAGCTATTACAAATAATGCCACAAGAAATAACTTCATATGTGTGTTATTTCATATATGTGCAGAAACATCAGTAGGATAGATTCTCAGAAATGAGATTGCTGGGTCAAAGGGTAAATACATCTGTTAAAAAAAAGGAAGTCAAAGGAGAATCCAGATTATTGAGGAAAATAAAGATAATATTACATATTTCTTATATTAAAAACCTAATTTAACATTTTAAAAAGAACAGAGGAAAACAATTCAACTTAAAACCACATAATAATATGTTTGACATGGATATCTGTACTTAGTGTATGCATGTGTATAAATCTGTATACGTACACACATCACTCTCTTCTGCCCAACATCACCTCTAAGTGCCCTGAATCTCTATTTCACAAAATTTCATAAAAGGTACTCTGCAATTTACTCCCCACCTCCCATCTCTTCCCTACCCTCAAAATTTTTTACTATTTACTCATAATTCATAGTCTACCACCAGAAAAATCTCTCTATTCAGAAGTTCCCTCCGCCTTCTTTCTTTAACCAAAATCTAGCTTTTTTGTAAGGACACTGGTCTCCCCAGCAGCAATTTCCAGCAGAAGCAGTTTCTACTCTGTACAAGGCCATAGCCCTTTTACAACTGGGTCTGTGGTTGGGTTAGGTGTCCTTGTTTCCCTTTGCTTAGACCGTTGTTCCCTCCATCCACCCTTAAAATACCCCAAGTTTTCATCTCATTTCAGCTAATCATATAGCTGAGTGGTATGTGTACACATACATACAGCACCCCTCATTATTGCTGTCAGCTACTAACCACCACTCACTCTCCCTCTGGGCTCAATGTCACCTTCTTTCCATTTCTACTCCTGTCTCTTAGTTCTTGGCGATTTCAGTATGTACATCAATGGTGATTCGTCTGACAACCTAGCCTCTCAGTTCCTTGACTTCTTCCACCAAGCCTGTCTTCCATTCTATCTCAGCCCCTCATTCTCCACTCATACCCTTGAACTTGCCATGGCCTGTGACTATGCTCCTTCCATAATCTCAGGTTTTAGCTTGCAATATCACTTGCCCCACTGCAATTCCCACCAGGAACTTCCAATCCATCAAATATACTGTTTTCTCACTCTCTCTCTCTCCCTTGAGGACTCACCTTCCCTACTCATTCACTTTAAATTTTATAGTCCATAACTATAATCACTCTCTCCATGGACCCTCATTTTTCTTGCCTCTTTCTTACTTTATCAAACTCACTTGTCAAAACCACAACCCTAGTTAAATTCAACTCTCTACCCACTCCATGCTAATACCTCTCAGGCTGAATTTAAGTGCAGAAAACACACAATCGTGGTAATTGGTCTGATTTTAAATGCATGACCACAAACCTTACTGCTACATTTCCCAACTTCACTTACTCTCTCACTTTGCTAGTTAAATATTCCACACCCTTCTCTCTTCAAACTTTTAACACCTCCTACTTCCTGCCTCCACACTCATACGCAGCTGATGACTAGGCTTCCTATTTCTCAGAAACAAATGAAAGAAATCAGAAAAGAACCAGAGACTCCTGCCACCACATCTACCCACCCACGAGCATCTGTACTCATATACTGAATTAGCCATCTTCCTATCCAGAGCTAATCTCTTTCATCCTCCCTCACCCACTCAAGGACATCACTCTAGCAATTCTCCCCCAGATCTCTCCTAGATCATTGTTTCTCTACCCTTTTCAATGGATCATACACATCACGCTCTTACAAAATCCTTCTCTTGACTTCTTTTGCCCCAAACAGCTATCCCCTCATTCTTCCCCTTGTTGGAAGGAACCAGAACTCAGTCCTTGATTCCCCTATCTTCCATTGTTATATTCACTTCTATTTATTTATTTTAGAGATGGGATCTCACTGTGTTGCCCAGGCTGACCCTGAATTCCTGGGCTCAAGTGATCCTCCAGCCTCAGCCTTCTGAGTAGCTGGGACTACAGGTGTGTGCCACCACACCTGGTGACTCACATCTTTTTAAAGATTCATGCTTTAAAGCAGCCTCCATTTACATTTTTAACTTTCCCTTAAACTCAAGATTCTTATATCCTACTGCCAATTCCACATCTGCATTTGGATATCCAGTAGACATCTCAGGCCTAATAAGACAAGAGCTGAACTTTTCATCTTCCACCAACAAAAAATTTACTCCACCTGCAGTAGTCCTCCCCATCTTTGTTGGGACACCACCCTTTAATTGCTCAGGCCAAACTCCTTGGTGTCCTGCTCAAGATCGCTCTTACTTTCATGCCTCTTCCCCACCCCATATCCTATGCATCAGGAAATCTTGACTCTATCTGACACTTCTCACTGACTGCACTGCTAGCAGCCTCATCTGAACCGTTGTTTTCTTTTGACTAGACTACTGCAAGACGGACTGGTTTTCCTGATCCCATTCTTGCAAGGGTTGTCTCAACAGAGCAGCCAGAGGCATTGCTCTGGCATTTATTTATTTAAAAATAAATCACAGCCTCTCACTCCTCAGATCGAAACCCTCCCATGGCTCACTCATGGAGAAAGCCTACATGCTCACAAGGACCTGAGGCTCTCCACAATCTGGCCCCATTACCTCTGGGCCCCACCGTGCTCTTCTCCCCCTGGCTCAGTCAACTGCAGCCACACTGCATCTCTCTGATGCTTCTCAAGACCATTCAGCATCCTCCTGCCTCAGATCTTTGCACAATTTGTTCTCTGGGCTTGAATGCTCTTCCCCAGGTACCTGCACTGCTAACTCTCTCATCTCCTAAGAGTTTTGTCTCAAATGCCACCTTTACAAAGATGCCCACCCTGACCACCTATTAAAATTTTAACCCATCTACCCTTCATACTTCCAATCCCCCTTCCCCTAGTCTATTTTTTCTCCCTACATTTATGGTATATTGTACACTTTATTCATTAATTATTTTTATTGTTTATCTCCTCAAACTCAAATGTAAGCTTCAGGGAGGACAGGGACTTTACTCTCTGAATATCCCAAGTGCCTAAAATAGAGCCTGGAACAAAACACGTAACCAAGTATTTGATGAAAGTATTAGTAAATGGATATGTGTTTAGAAATAGCAATGATATCCATTGTTTCCGCAAACCAATCGGGAAAATCACATGCACATGACAAGAGATCTTAGAAAAAATCTGGTCCGGTGGTTTTTATATGTTTTCTTTTTGACAGCGTAACTGTATGTGTTTTTTTCAAGCAAAATCAGAATATACCCTAACTATAAAAGAGGTAAATGCTCTTGTAACCCTGAGGCAGTTGAAGTATTTGTTGTTCTTGTTGTTCTGCAGAAAAACATTTTTTATTTTATTTATTTATTTTTTGCAGAGGCCCTTCCTCAGAGGCCTAAATTTTCCTCGAGGGTGGTATCATTTTACAGATGAGAAAATTGAGGGCTTAAGAGGTTATGTGACTCTCCCGGTAATACACAGCCAGTGAGTGACACAGGTGCAGACAGCCTTCCCGGTTACGTTCCGGGGCTCCCTCATCCACAGCTTCCTGTGCTGTCCCTCCCTGCATGTTGACCTAAGAAAGGACGCAGGAGAGAGGAGACTCAGGAAGTCTGCATTTACGGCTGCTTGAAATTTCTTTCCTGCTCACCGAGGTGTCTGTTATTTTCTTTCTTAGGCTGACACAGGCAAGAATTTAGTCACACTCCCCAACACAACCGCCACTGCAATTCTGTGCAGTGATGAGACCATCTGGCTGGAACCTGAGGTTCTCTTTTCAGGGCCTCGCCAAGGTGAGATGATCTAGAGGAAATCTCACACAGGAGGGAATAAACGTTCCATTCAAAGAGATTAACAGAGTTTTCCTAACGTGTGCTCTGTTTTGCAGCATTTGAGTTTCCTCAAATCAATTACCAGAAGTATGGTGGGAAACCTTATACATATGCATACGGACTTGGCTTGAATCACTTTGTTCCAGACAGGGTAATTAATCCATCTTACTAATATTAGAACAGAGCCTGGAGACATATGCTAGTCAAGTAAAGCATGTTAACCGATTGGTTGGTTGATTTTTCTTTCTTACGAGCAGCTCTGTAAGCTGAACGTCAAAACCAAAGAAACTTGGGTGTGGCAAGAGCCTGATTCATACCCATCAGAACCCATCTTTGTTTCTCACCCAGATGCCTTGGAAGAAGATGATGGTAATGAAAGCAATGGATGTGTCTGAACAATCTCTTTTTTACTGGAGTTCTGTGTGTTTGCTCATTAGGAGAGGGGTTAGGTTGACCATTCCTTAATGTTCAGAAATGATCTTTAATACTGCAAATAGGACAGCACAAAAGAATTTAAGCTTATTTGAAAAGAAGTTTCATCTTGTGGCCAGGTTTTGTTGGTTACTGGTGGAAAAAAATGCTAAAGCACCATCTGGTGTCATCGTGGAGCATCAATGTCTGCTCTAGATGAGTGAGAAAATGAGGAAAAATGGCATCATGAATTCTAGATTTTTGCCTATGTTGACCAAGATACATTTCTGAAAAAGAACAGTTCTAAGAAGCAAAACTGAGTATTCTAGCAAACCAAAGAGTATGAGAAGCTCTGTGATTCTAGTTTTGGTTTGTTCTTTTAGTAAGCTGAGGCTAGAAAGGCATCCAGAGCCACAGTCTGTAATACAGCAACTCTGTGACAAAGCATCAATCTTAGCTGGGACAGGGAGAGAGATTATATTCTGTGGAATTAAAATATGGGAAACCACAGAGAAATGAGACAAAGAATTGTGGAGCCATTTCACACTAAATAATTTTACATATACGCCCCATCCAGTCAAAACTGCAAAAAGTTTGCTGTCATTGTGTTTGAAGGAAGTCAGCTTCCCAATAGATCTTGGAAATTATAGATATAATGTACCTTACTGATTTCAAAATCTTTTAATACACATTTTTCATTGATAGTTACATCATTTGTTTTTCAGTAGGTAGAGCAGGCATTATATTTTTATGTTACAGATAAGAGCACAGATCCATTCATTCAATAGTATTTAATGAGCACCAACTATATTCTAGTCATTGTTGTAGGATATTAGGACACAGTAATGAGCAAGACAGGCATGGTGACTGCCTTCCTGAAGCTTATAGTCCAGGGGACATGAATGCTTTAAAAGTCTTCTTCAGGTGATTTCATAGCCAAGTGGTAGAAGAATCAGAACAAGAAATCAAGTCATGGTTTTCTTTATTTGTCAATGTACTACCTCCTATATTATTTCAATGACATTTAATCTACAGCCTGGGCTTTTCTAAATTCAGTACTGCCTTATTTACTTCTGATTAACAGGTGTAGTTCTGAGTGTGGTGGTGAGCCCTGGGGCAGGACAAAAGCCTGCTTATCTCCTGATTCTGAATGCCAAGGACTTGAGTGAAGTTGCCCGGGCTGAAGTGGAGATTAACATCCCTGTCACCTTTCATGGACTGTTCAAAAAATCCTGAGCATATTCTAGCAAGATACAGTTTTGGTGACAAAACCAAAAAAGCCAGCTTCAGGTCTTCAATCAAATTCTGCTCAAGTTTAGCATGGTCTTAACTTGCAGATGCACACAATTTTGCAATGTTTTACGGAAAGTACTGAGTTGAGCAAGCAATTCCTTTAAAAAAAAAAAAAAGTACATATTTAGATAATCATACTTCTTCTGTGAGACAGACAGACCGTAACTGAAAAACTGTTTTACGTATTTAGCAATCAAAGAGGAAATGAATGTGGACTTATTAAACTGCTTTTATTCCTATTATAAAAGTGCACTTAGGTACCTGTCTGCTCCAATTATTTTTTTAATATTTAAAAACCAAAGTCCTCTACACCTAATTTGTATGTGGCTTTGCTGAGTCAAGGCGGTATCATGTAATAAGGCTTAATTACTAAATGTCAAACCAAACTTTTTCTCAAACCAGGGACTATTTTCTAAGAGTAATCATAGTAATTATTTTATATATATGTAACTACTCAAAGATTTTCAAGCTTATGAACTTTAACCTTTCCATTTAATATAGGCAATTATTATTATTTCTGACTTTACAACAAGAAAACTTATGTCTAATCAACTGAGGCCTCTCAACCAAATAACATCTCAGAGATTGTTGTATATTAAAAGCTTATGTAACATAAAAGTAAGTACATATAGTAGTGACTGTAATTTTTTTTAAAAAGCATAAAAATACTTACAATATCTATTTAAAATTGAACTATGGAGTAATGTTGGGGCTTATACTTTGTTGCCTCATTTGTTTAATTATATTTAAGCACTGTGCAATCATCTGACTGAGAGATAAAAATATTAAATTATTAACATTCAGGTATTAATACATTTTAAGCACTTTTATTTTTAAATTACTTTCTTCCATGGTACAGATTACCAAAACAAAGAAAGGAAATTGACAAAAAATTGCATTCGATATCTTAATCTTAGTATCTATTTTATGCTCAAAAGCCTTACATATCATCATATTTAAGGTGATCAGCATCATGTTCTTCGAGGGGAAAATAGCTTGCAGGAACAGACTGACCAGAGACTTGATGCATCCATTTGATTTCTTTGTTTAGATAAACTCCACACTCATTTTTAAATTATAAGTACTCATAAAAACATACTTCTCAAAGAAAACCCAAAAATATAGAAAAGTGGAAATTATAAAGCAAAATCATACAGAGCCCGTCTAAATTCAACTGCTATTAAGATTTGGGTTCTTGTCTTTTTCATCTTATTTCCCCTGTGGATTTCTAATGTAATCATTATTTTTCCATGTGTAATCCCTAGATAAAACTAGAAATCTCAAAAACGAAAAGGGAAAATGCCAGGGAATTGCGTGAAATATGTCACTGTGGATAAACATCAATCCATTGTGTTTTGTCTTGAGACATGGCACATGGACAAAATTCCACAAAGAAATCTATTTTTCCATTTATTTTTAAAATGCAGAAAATAAATGACTGAGAAACTACTAAGTTTTAGACTTACAGTCTTCAAATTTAAGAAAATTCCTACAACTCCCATTCCCTCCATTTGCCAGTCACTTCCTGGCTTCTTCCCATTCATTTTCCATGAGTCGAGTCTCACAATTCAGGGTGCCCACACCTCCCCCGTTCCTAGACCACCTCAGTGTGAAGAAGGAAGAGAAGCAGATCTGACTAAGATAACTTTCTGCCAGTACCATTTTACCAACATCGAAATTCTCTATTACAATCATCTCTGATATAGCAAGAAGGCTTAGAAGCTGCTATTCAAATCCAAAGATAGAACATGAGCTTTAAAACTTAAATTAGAATAAGGAAGATTGAAGTCAGGCAAGAGAGATTAACTTGTAAATTCAGATTGAATGAAATAAGAAACCTGCTTTCTAAGAAATAGCTACCCATCTGGGGGATCTAGAGAACCATATCCTATCTATTTAAAAAAAAAAAAGAAAATCTGTTTTAAGGAAAAAACTTCAATTGAATGAATATAAATCAACCTGTTAATAAGTAGTTATTTTTAAAATAAGAAGTTGTTTGGAGTTAATCTTTTTTTTTTTTTTTTTTCATTTTGGGTACCCTATATTTGTCATAGCCAAGGGGAAAGGATAGTAAAACCTTTGACATAATATCATCAAGAGGTAATTAGTAACTGATAACTGTCTCATGGCAGACAATCTAGACAAAGTCCCTGTGCTGTATTCTAAAGCATAAAAGCCCAGCAGATATTGAAGGGAATCTATCTTCCAAGAATTCTACAGCACTTTTACTCTGTCATGCCACAATCTGGCTAATGAATAAATTCCATTACTTTCTTCTGTTAGCCTAGTAGGAAGGGTATCAATGATTAGAGATTATAGACACATTCCCTAAGGAGCACCAAATCGGGAAAATTCAGTCTCAATGGGAAAACAATCTCTGAAAGACAGGAGAAAAGAAACATATATTTACTGAGTGCCTACTATATGCTAAGCACTTTAATTCCTAATACTAAACCCATTATGATACTATTTTCACCATTTTAAAGAAGAGGAAAGGGAGGCCAAGTTACTTTTCTAATGAGTAGTAAAACTTAAACTGAAATCTACATTGAAATGAAACATTTTTCCCTGAAAATTTAGTTTTTGATATTGTCTGAAATATTCCTACTAATTTAAGATTTTTATTTCATATGTAACCACTATCATACTACTTAGTTACCAAGTCTGCGTGCAAATAAAGTTTCTGACTGTTCAGTAACTCTTACTATTGATTAGTGGGCCAACATGCTCCTTGAATAACAGTTACTATGTTACAAGTATTTTGTTTTTTGACCTTCAACACTGAAAATTTTTTATTAATAAAGAGGAATGTTCATGGTGCATTATCTACTTACAAGCATATCTATGAAGAAAAAAAGAAAGAAACCAGACAAACCAGCATGGACATATTTCCAATAAGAGTGACACTTCCACAAGAATAGTTTCAGAAAGGTCCATTAGGAGACAATCCGGAAGAAGGCATTGTTATAACAAGAGTCTGATAACATGCATGTTATTGCCATTGAAGACCTTCCTATGGAACAAGATATGGAGGTAGAAGACGCTGATATTGATGATCCTGACTCAGTGCAGGCCTAGGCTAATCTATGCGTTTGTGTCTTAATTTTTTACAAGAAATATTTTAAAAGTAATAAAATAAAATAAAGCTTTTAGAATAAGATATCACCTAACCCCAGTGAGATTGGCCTCTATCAAAAAAATCCCAAAACAACAAATGCTGGCGAGGATGTGGAGAGACAGGAACACTCTTACACTGCTGGTGGGACTGCAAATTAGTGCAACCGCTGTGGAAAAGAATTTGGAGATACCTCAAAGAGCTAAAAATAGAAATACCATTCAATCCAGCAATAGCACTATTAGGCATCTACCCAAAAGAGCA
>NW_012150030.1:1919215-1920651 GCF_000956105.1 Propithecus coquereli | reverse complement strand
CAGCTTAGAGGGATTTGATTTTTTTAAAAAAATTCTTCTTCGGGCAAATAATTTTATATCCATTCTTATATTAAAGTTACATTAAAGGGCTTTACTCAATTAAGAAATAGAAAACATAAGGAAGATGAAAGACTCATATCCAGTATTTCTGTGATATGTTTGTTTATGGACATTCTACAAGAGGGAGAATATAAAACATATCCCGAATTTACTGAAGGACAGAACTCATTTTTATTGGAGCGTATCATGAGATGTATGTTCCAAAGAACATATCATAATGCCGATAAGCATCAGTGCTTTTAAATTAATATGTTAGTTGTAACCACTAAGAAAATTATTCAAAAAATATAGTAAAAGAAATAACATGGGAATTAAAACAGTACACTAGAAAGTATCTACTTAATGCAGAACAACTTGATAATGGAGGAAAAGAGGAATAAAAAAAGACAAAAGACATATAGAAACAGATAGCAAAATGGCACACCAAAACCATACCTTATCAGTAATTACATTAAATATAAATGGATTAAACATTCCAATCATAAGGCAGAATTTGGCAGAATGTATTTTTTAAAATGGTCTAACTATAGTCTAACTATAAGCAACACACTTTAGATTCAAAGGTACAAATATGTCAAAAATAAAAGGATAGAAAAAAGATATAACAGGCAAAAAGCAACCAAAAGAGAAATTGAGTGGCTATACTAATATCAGACAAAATAGACTTTAAGACAAAAATTGTTCCTAGAGACAAAGAAAGACATTTTATAATGATAAAAGAGGCAATCAGGAACACATAATAATTATAAACATATATGCATCTAACAGATCCCCAGAATACATGAAGCAAAAACTGACAGAATTGAAGGGAGAAAGATAATTCAACAATAATAGTTGGAGATTGTTCAATACCTTACTTTCAATATTGGGTAGAACAACTAGGCAGAAGATCAACAAGGAAATAGAAACTTCAGCAGCACTATGAACCAAACAGACCTAATAAACATCTATAGAAGAGGCTACGCAACAATAGCAGAATATTCCTTCTTTTTAAGCACACGTAGAGCATTCTCCAGGATAGACCATATGTTAAGCCATAAAACAAGCCTAAATAAATTTAAAATCATATAAATCATGTAAAGAATGTTCTCTGGCCACAATGGCATAAAGTCAATAACAGGAAAACTTGGCAAAATCACAAATATATACAAATTAAACAGCACACTCTTGAATATCCAATGGACCAAGTAAGAAATCACAAGGGAAATTGCAAAACACGACATACCAAAACTTATGGAATGCAGCTAATGCAGGGCTTACAGCAAAATATGTAGCTGTAAACACCTATATTAAAAAAATAAACATCTCAAATCAATAATCTAACCTTCTACCTTAAGAATTAAAAAAAGAACAAACTTCAAACAAGCATGAAGAAG
>NW_012150030.1:1909774-1918660 GCF_000956105.1 Propithecus coquereli | reverse complement strand
TCCTCAATAAAATTGTAGCAAACCAAATTCAATAATATATAAAAAGGACTCAACACCATGAGCAAATGGGATTTCTCCTTAGGAATTCAAGGTTGGTCTGGCATTCAAAAATCAATATAATGTCTCATATTAATAGAATAAAGAACAAAGCCCACATGATCATCTCAGTAGGTGTAGATACAGTTTTAAAAAAAAATTCAGTAACCATTTATGATAAAAGAAAAACAGGAATAGAAACGAATTTTCTAATCCTGATGAAGATCATCTATGTAAAACCCTCAGGCAACATCACACTTTATGATGAAAGACTGAAGTTTTCCTCTCCAGATGAGGAACAATGCAAGGATGTCTGCTCTCACCACAATTATTCAGCATTGCACAAGTGGTTCTAGACAGAACAATTAGACAAGGAAAAGAAATAATATGTATCTGATTTGGAAGGATAAATAAGACTATCTCTATTCACAGATGACATGATTTGTATGTAGAAAATTCTAAGAAATTCACTTTTAAAAAACTACTAGAAAAAATAAACAAGGTCAGCAAAATTGCAGATACAAGACCAATATACAAAAATCATTTGTATTCCTATATACCAGAAATGCACATTCCAAAAATAAAATTAAGAAAGCAGTTCTATTTATAATTGAATGAAAAAGAACAAAATACTTAGAAATAAACTTAAAAGAAGTTTAATATTTGTACACTAAAACTGCAAAACAGAGTTCAAGGAAATTAAAAAATTATTAAATAAAGGGGAAAATATTCCATGCTCATAAATGGGAAGACTTAATATTGTCAAGATGACAATATAACCCAAATTGACCTACAGATTCAGTGCAATATATAGTATACCTAAACCCCAGCTGCTTTTAAGAAGAAATTGATAAACTGAACCTAAACCTCTAGAAATGCAAGAGACCAAGAATAGCCAAAACTATCTCGAAAAGGAAGACCAAAGTAGAAGGACTCACATGTTCCCATTTCAAAATCTACTACAAAGCTACATTAATAAAAACAATGCGATACTGTCATAAGGATAAACATATAGATTAAATGAATAAAATTGAGAATCCAGAAATTGACCCTCACATTTCTGGTCAATTGACTTTTATTAAGAGTGCCAAGAAAATTCAACGGGAAAAGAAAAGTCTTTTCAACAAATAGTGCTGAGAAAAACTGGATATCCACATTCAAAAGAAAGAAACTGGACCCCTACCTGACACCATATGCAAAAATTAACTCAGAATTGATTGCAGAACTACATGTTTAAGTACCAAAACTTAAAAACTCCTAGAAGAAAATGTAGGAATAAATCTCTGTGATTTTGGTTTAGTCAATGGTTTCTTAGATGTGACACAAAAGGACAAATAACAAAAGGAAAAAAAGTGATAAATTGAACTTCATCAAAATTTTTAAAATGTATGCTTCAAAGATCATCTAGAAAGTGAAAAGACATCCCACAAAATGGAAGAAAATATTTGCAGAAAATATAGCTGATAAAGGACTTATATCCAGAAAAAATATATATATTTATATATTCTAATAATATTCCCAGAAATATTTATTAATAATTATGCAATTGTGTTTCAAAGCTAGTGTTAACAAAAGCTTACTCATTTAAAAATTATATGTGTAGCTACGTCCACTTCCCATTGTGAATAATAGAATTCTCATAGAATAGAGAATGTGTAATACTTGACAATCTTTCAGAATCACAGAATCTTAAAATAAAAGAGCTTGAAAAGTCATCCATCCAGGTCAGTCTTTATCTGAAGCATAAATCTTTTCCACATTTTAGGAAAGAGATTATCTAATTTCTTTTTCAACCCTCTACTGACAGGAACCCATTATTTCTAAGACAGTGGGTGCACTAATTTACAGATCTATTTGTCAGAAAACTGGTCTCTACTGAGACAAATGTACTTACATTAGGATTATAAACAATAACTCTCTTACCATGAAGAACAGAAGAAAAATTCTGCTTTTTTTCCAAAAAGTGGGGTCTGTGAATATTTTTTATGTTAGCCTTAGATAACAAGTGTATTCAAAATATATAAACCACAATATGAAAAACAACCCAATAATAAAGAAGAATCACTAAGATATTAAAATTTGTGTTCTTAAAAATTAAATGGAAGAATCATAATCTTGCAAGCTATAAATGTGCTTAATGTCACGTAAGTGAGATATTTCAAATAGGCACTCTTAATTTTCCTGACTTCAGGGGAGTTCATTTACAACTAACAGACTTTGCATTTAAGAAAAATATTAGTAAATCTAAATTATGGTATGAATAGCTGGAGTTTTACATGAAGTTATAAGTCTTAACATAAATGTTGAACATAAAGGTTACTACAAGACATGTAATGAAAGAGCTTGGTTAAGGCTCTGTTGCTATCCATAGGAGTATGGACAAGTCTGTTCATCTCTGCTCTTCAGTATCCTCAAAATCAGAGGAATTAGACAACATGATCTTTATGGCTTCTTCCAGCTTTGAAAATTCTGTATAAGACGGTAAATCATAAGGGTCATTAGTCCTGTATGGACTTAAAATGAGATAATATCCCCAGTGTTTACCGATCATCTACTGTGTGCCAGGCTCCATTCTAAGCACGGTGGTGAAACAAAACAGACAAATATCCCTGTTCTCATGGAGCTTATCTTCTAGTGGGTAAAGCAGATTATAAGCCATATAAATAAGTAAAAATAAGTATGTTAGATAATGGTTAGTGGGAAGAAGGAGAAATAAAGTAAGGAAGGGGTATATGAAGTACTGAGAGGGAGTTGAAATTAAGATAGGATGACTAGGGAAGGTCTTTCTGAGAAGGTGACATTTAATCATGTCTGAGGGAAGGATCCGCAGTGCTGCGGCAGGAGCAGTGGAGGTGAGGGCAGAGAGGCACAGTGCTCTTGGGAACTGGAAGGAGGTGTGGTGACACCATTCTAACTTGAAGACTACAAGTCAAGGGAGAGTTGTAAGCAGAGAAGTAAGCCGATTTGGTTTACACTTCAACAGCATCTTTTGGGGGTAGCTGCAGTCTGAGACTAGATTGCAAAAGTAAGGGAGGCTGTTAGGAAGCTACTGCAGTAATCCAAGTGAAAGGGGATGGAGGTTCAGACTAGCAAAGTGGCAATGATGGTGCTAAAAAGGGGTGGAATTCCGGATATATTTTGAGGATAAAGCCAACACAATTTACTGACAAACTGGGGTGGGAGGAGAAAGTAAGGAGTCAAAAATCATACCAAAATCATTTTCCTGAGCACCTGGAAGGAAAGAGTTATCATTTATGGGAAAGTCAGCATGGGGATGGCTTAGAAATTGTTTAGGGATGAATATTAGGAATTGTTTTAGACATGTTATGTTTGAGATGCCTATAGGTATCCACATGACATATCAATAAAGTTGCTAGATATAAGTTTCTGGAAGTGAGTATAGGTCAGGGCTGCACATATGCATTTGGGAGTCATCACCACATATTAATAACTAGTATTTAAAGCCACAATACTAAATGAGATCACCTAAGGAAGAGGTAGAGACAGAGGAGGAAGGAGGGTCAAAGACTGAACTCTAGGGTACTCCAACATTTACAAGTCAAGGAGATAAGAAGAAATTAGCAAAGGAGGAGCAAACAGAAATGCAGGAGAGAAAACAGATAAAGATGAGTGTTATGAAACAAAGCATTTTAAAAACAAGTGATCGGCCATGGCAAATGCTGCCATCGGTCAAGTAAGAGAGGACAGAAATTGATCTCTTTTCATTTAACTTAGCAATGTGGAGGCCATTGGTTGACCTTTATGAGCAGTATCTGTGGAATACTGGGTAAGGATACTAGATTGGAATGGATTCAAGAAAGAAAGAGTGGAGAAAATAGGAAATACAGTAGAAAGCACAGAAAGCACCTTAAACAAGTTTTTCTGTAAAGGAAAAGAAAATAATAAGAAAATGGGGGTGATTGGGAGAAGCTAGGATCCAAAAAGTTTTGGTTTTTTCTAATTGGACAAATTATAGCACATTTATATGCTGATGAGGATGATCCAGTAAAGGAGAAAAACATGAGGATTTAGTAGGAAAAAAAGGCAAATTTCTGAGCAAAGATCAATAGACAAAAGATGGACTCAAGAGCACATACATATTGGACATACATACATATATGATCTATGCAACAAAAATATAATGAATGGTCATGGAATTTGAGAAGACTAAGATAGGAAGACAGAAGACTGTGGTGGTTAAGGTAAGTGGATTGTTAGTCATGTCAGGTCAAATTATTTTTGGAATCAGGGGAAACAAGAGGTAGTGGTTACAACTTAGAATGTCTGACATCAATAGAGTTTATAGGAAAGGGTATGACAAGATCAAGAACAGGACATGGGAGCGAGTGGCCAAGGAAGGGTGGAAGAGAGGAGGTCAAACAACTTGCCACACTAGAGCATGAAAAATCATCTAAATGAATGTTGAAATTCTCCAGAATTATGAGAAGAGTGATGTTGGATGGGCAGAGTGATCCAATAGCTCAAATGTTCAAGAAATGAAGGATAGCGATCTGGAAAGTATTAAAATGATTACCTATGGGTGGGTAATGGATAAAGAGTAAAGTCTGATAACATGAGATTCAAGCTGGGTGTTTTTGTGGAGGAGAAAGGGAGAAGGACCTGGAAACGCCAGGCCCCAAGCGTAGTATGAGGGGTTTGGGAAAGAAAGCACTCACCCCTTGGAAAGGTCGCAGAGATGTGGTATTATCAGGATAGAGCCATGTTTTGTTTACAGCAAAAAGGAGAAGAGAAAGTTCACAGATGAAATTAAAGATAAAGATGATTATATTGCTAATTCACACAGAATTGGGGGAGATGGGGACAGAAAGGTAATGTTGACAGTCGTACAGGATTCGAGTACTAGTATGAGACAGCCCAGGGAGGACATGAACAGCAATGAACGGCATCATGCCATTAGTTCTGAGGCACCAGAAGCATAAAGTGGTTGAAAGGCTATGAGTGTTTTGGGGAGGAAAATGTGTCTTGCCAGAGCAGGAACTGTTCAAGGGCTCACACCTGGCTGCTAGGGGTGGAGATATGGATTCCTGCAAAGGGCAGGCTTAGTTTGAGAATGCAGGTGCTGTCTTGAGCCTTGTTGATGGTGGTTACAGAAGACGGTCTTAGTCCACAGCTGGACATTCTCTTGCCCTGACAGAAAGGCAGCCTGAAGAGGGGGTTGTCTTACTTACTCATTCACTTACTTACATTCTATGTACTAGGCACCCTTCTGAGCATTTTCCATGCATTAGCTCATTTAGTCCTCATGAAAACTCTATGAAGTTGATACTCCTTATCTCCATTTACAAATAAGGAAACTGAGGCACAGAGAGGTTAATGAACTTGTTCAACAGCTGGTAAGTAGAAAAATAGGATTTGTCCCAAAGGAGTCTGTCTGGTTCTAGAGTTTGTGAGTTTAACCACACTACAGTTGACATTTCAGTTGATTAAACAGATGCAGAAAAATGTAAGGAATTCCCTCAAGTTTATCTATGTACTTACAGAGCCAAGACTAGGTCACAATGCAGTACTTCCAGAATTCCTTGTTTTCTTTGACATCACATGTATTTCCTGATTACCATATGATTACCATTAATATCTATTTTTTACCTTTGATTCTTAAAAGTAGTTCTGAGTTGAGGACCATAGTTGAAATTAATATTCCTATCACCTTTCTTGGACTGTTCATAGAATCAGGACATCATTTGGAATTGCTTCCATAGTGTTTAGTTTAGTCCTTGGGGAAAAAAAGAAAACTCATCTTATGTGATTTACTATTCAAAATGCCTTACACCTGAATGAGGAAAACTTGAAATCATTCCCCCTAAGAAGTGGAACAAGACAAGGGTGCCCACTGTCATTCGACAAATACTGGAAGTCCTTGTCAAAGCAATCAGGCGAGAGAAAGAAATAAAGGGTATCCAAATCGGGAAAGAGGAGGTCAAACTATCACCTTTCACTGATGATATGATCTTGTATCTGGAAAATCCCAAAGACTCCACCAAAAGACTTCCAGAATTGATAAATAAATTCAGCAAAATCTTAGGTTACAAAAATCAATGTACACAAATCAGTAGCATTTCTATATACTAATAACAGTCAAGCTGAGAAAATCTCAGCTAGAAAGAAAACAAAATACTTCACCTGTGTTAGCATGGCATAGCTTTCACTGCCAAAACAACCACAAATGATCAGAATGATCCCGGGTACAGCTACACAGGGAACTATGGCCTTCATGGAAGCCTGGGCTCTCAGTCTTCTGGCAAGATCTTCTGGCTACAAGGAGGAATTATGGAAAAATTATTATGCTACAAGGTCTGCTTGTCTAGAAAATCATTATGGGTATCACTGGTTGGCCAAAAGCAAAGTAAGTAAAGAAAAGCAAAACGAAACAAAAAAAATTATTAAATAAAATAACAAGTCATTAACAATAGCAACAACAAAAACAAAGAATGCAATAAATAAGGGTATGGGCTAGAGATAATAAGAAGAAAAATCTCTATAGCAGTAGAAGATCATAGGAAAGAAGTTACTTATATACCTGGAGTATGTAATATACAATTAACTTAATGTACATTGCCATAAATTACTATGACAATTATAAAATTTGAAATAATCATCATTTACTAAGCACTTCCTATGTGCCATGCTAAGAGCTTTACATGCTTTTGCATGTTGAATCCTCCTAACAAGCTAGAGAGGTTATTTTTATTTTCCAGCATAGGAAATTAAAGCTCAGAGAGGCTAAGTAACTTCCCAGTGATAAGGCCAGGATCTGAATTTGGGTCTATCCAGTTCTAAATTCTGTTTGCAGAGTCCAAGGGGGCTTCATTCTTCAGAGGGGAAAAAACTAAAGCTGTAATATAAAAGAGCCATTTTTTTTTTTTTTTTTTTTACTATAAGTTAGGAGCATATCTAATTCTTCCAGAGTCTAAGTAACAAGATGACTTGGACACTATTTTATTGCTGGAAATAATGAAAAAAATATATATAAATATTAACTCTGCTTTTGAAAACAAATGCATCAGAGACTTTTTCTATAAGACTCTCTCGAAAAAAATTAAACTATTCTTCCAGAGGGAATGGAAGTGTCTCTTTTGCTCATTGCTTATTTCCCACTTCAGATACAAGACATTGAAATCACTCAATAAATACCACATTTGTTGAAAAAATGAATGCTAAAGGATTCCGTTGGTGCCAAGTCAAAAAGCATTCAAGCTTGAATGCTAGAGGTGTGTGATAACAACAACAATTCTTAGCTTGGTGTAACTTCTGAACACTAAGATGTGAGCACAAGTATGGAGTTGGGACTTCTTAACAATAGGGAGTGACACCCACCCCTATCTCTTTTTCCCATTATAGGGACATGGTAGGGAGACACTTTGGGGCCTGTAGATAAAGGCAGAAGGCCAGGCCTGAAGGAGCAATGAGATGGAGTAAGAGTGAGTATAACGTTTAAACCCAAACATGGCAAAAATTATATGCAAAAAACTATAGTCCTATCTGACTAGCATATTTCTATAAAAATTTTAGATAAAATACTACCAAACGAAACCCAACAACGAACTAAAAAATGGTGTATCTTGACCCAAGTGGAGTTTATTCAGGGTTACAAAGATGGTTTAATATTTTAAAATTTATTATATTAATTAATCATACTAATATATCTAAGAAGAAAATCACATAAACATCTTCAAAAATGCTGAAAAGGCATTTGGCAAAATTCAACAATTATTCTTAATGGAAACACTCAATGAACTATTCATAGGTGGATATTTCCACAATATAATTAAATGTGTCTGTCTTAGTCCATATGCCAACATCATGCTTAATGAAGAAAAACAATATATATTTCCTCTAATGTAAAAAAACATCGAAATACCCAATATCTCTAATACTAGCATTTTGTGAACATGCCAACCAATTCAGTTAGAAGAGACAAAGTATTTAAATTGAACATAGAAAAGGAAAAGGTAAAATTAACCCAACTTGTAGATGATACGACTAAATATTCAAAAGAATCATTTGAAAAATTACTAAACATAACTTGAGAATTTAGTAATGTAGCAGATACAAACTAAAAACATAGAAATTATTAATAAATAAATACATGTTACAACTAATAACCAGTTAGAATATAGTAGGGGAAAAATCCTTTATAATGGAAAAACAAGAAAGATGAAATGCTTAGGAGTAAACTTAAGAAACGTGTGAAATTTATATGAAAACTACTTTAAAGTAATACTGCCAATATCTGGACTGTAGTGATAGGTACACAAACCTATATATGTGATACAACTGTACATAATTAAAAATAGACAAATGAGTACAAGAACATCTAGACAATTCTGAATAAAATAGGTGGATTATATCAATGTCAATATCCTTGTTGTGCTAGTATACTACAGTTTTGCAAAAAGTTACCACTGGAGAAAACTAGGCAAAGTTTACGTGGATCTCTCTGAATGATTTATTACAATTAAATGTGAATCTATAATTATATATTAAAATGTCAATTGAAAAAACACTACTTAAGGACAGGAAGATTTGAACTGATAGGAATACTTAACATAAAAAATAGAAATACATACTATGTTCCCTGGTAGGAAGGCCCATCATAGGTTTATTATCCCTAAATCACTCTAAAAACTTAATGTCCTTCAAATTAAAATGCTAAGCTTTTTTTTAATCAGGCAAATTGATTTTAAAGTTCATATGAAAAAATAAATTAGTATGCCGGGAAAACTTTGTAAGAGCAGAGCAAATTAGGACTTGCTGTTCCAGATATTAAAACAAGCATATAGTTTCCATAATTAAACAGTGTGCTACTGGCACATGAATCAATAGATAACC